>NC_137067.1:24138306-24180806 GCF_032717465.1 Coenobita brevimanus | reverse complement strand
GGTACTGGTGATGATGATAAAGGTAGTGGTGGTGGTGATGGTGGTGATAGTGGTACTGGTGATGGTGATAAAGGTAGTGGTGGTGATGGTGGTGGTGATAGTGGTACTGGTGATGGTGATAAAGGTAGTGGTGGTGATGGTGGTGGTGATAGTGGTAGAGGTGGTAATAGTGTTAGTTGTAGTGGTGATTGTAACAGTAGTGGTGGTGGTAGTGGTAATAGTGGTAGTGGTGGTGGTGGTGATAGTGGTAGCAGTGGTGGTGGTAATGGTTGTAGTGGTGGTGATGGTGATAATGGTAGTTGTGGTGGTAATAGTGGTAGTGGTAGTTGTAATAGTAGTGGTGGTGAGAGTGGTGGTGGTGATAATAGTAGTGGTGATGGTGGTACTTATAATGGTAGTGGCAATGGTGATAGTGGTGGTGATGGTAGTGGTAGCGATGGTGGTGGTTGTCATAGTCGTATTGGTGATGATAGTAATAGTGGTGGTGGTGGTGATTGTAGTAGTGGTGATAGTAATGGTGTTGGTGGTGATAGTCATGTTGATAATAGTTGTGGTAGTGGTGATGGTGGTGGTGGTGGTGATAGTGGTGGTGTAGTGGTGGTGGTGGTGGTGATGGCTGTAGTGGTGATAGTGGTAGCAGTGGTGGTGGTAATGGTTGTAGTGGTGGTGATGGTGATAATGGTAGTTGTGGTGGTAATAGTGGTAGTGGTAGTTGTAATAGTAGTGGTGGTGAGAGTGGTGGTGGTGATAATAGTAGTGGTGATGGTGGTACTTATAATGGTAGTGGCAATGGTGATAGTGGTGGTGATGGTAGTGGTAGCGATGGTGGTGGTTGTCATAGTCGTATTGGTGATGATAGTAATAGTGGTGGTGGTGGTGATTGTAGTAGTGGTGATAGTAATGGTGTTGGTGGTGATAGTCATGTTGATAATAGTTGTGGTAGTGGTGATGGTGGTGGTGGTGGTGATAGTGGTGGTGTAGTGGTGGTGGTGGTGGTGGTGGTGGTGATGGTTGTAGTGGTGATAGTAATGGTGTTGGTGGTGATAGTCGTCATGTTGATAATAGTTGTGGTAGTGGTGATGGTGGTGGTAGTGGTAGTGATAGTGGTGGTGGTGGTGGTGACAGTGGTAGTGGTGGTGGTGACAGTGGTAGTGGTGGTGGTGTAGTGGTAGTGGTGGTGGTGTTAATGGTAGTGGTGGTGATGATAGTCGTAGTGGTGGTGGTTATAGTGGTAGTGATAGTGGTGGTGGTGGTGATTGTGGGGATGGTGATGGTGGTAGTGGTACTGGTGGTGGTTGTGGTGGTGGTGATAGTGGTACTGGTGGTGGTTGTGGTGGTTGTGATAGTGGTAGAAGTGGTGGTGATAGTGATAGTGTTAATAGTGGTGGTGATAGTGGCAGCGGCGGTGTTGATAGTGGTAGTGGTGGTGGTGATAGTGGTAGTGATGATAGTGGTTGTGGTGGTGGTGATAGTGGTAGTGGTGATGATAATGATAGTGGTGTTTGTGATAGTGATAGTGGTGTTTGTGATAGTGGTAGTGGTGATAGTGGTGGTGGTGGTGGTGATAGTGGTAGTGGTGGTGGTGGTGATAGTGGTAGTCGTGGTAGTGGTGATAGTGGTGGTCGTTGTGGTGGTTGTGTTAGTTGTAGTGGTGGTGGTCATAGTGGTAGTGGTGGTGGTGATAGTCGTGGTGGTAATAGTGGTAGTGGTGGTGGTGATAATGGTAGTTGTGGTGGTAATAGTGGTAGTGGTGACATGATAAGGTATTACTGATGAATGTTGTCATGAATGCAAGCAGGTATACATATATGACTGAGGTATAATGGTACAAGGCCTCAAAGGTGTGGGTGTTGGGTATGGTGGTGTGGGTGTTGGGTATGGTGGTGTGGGTGTTGGGTATGGTGGTGTGGGTGTTGGGTATGGTGGTGTGGGTGTTGGATATGGTGGTGTGGGTGTTGGGTATGATGTTATTGGTGTTATGTATGGTGGTGTGGGTGTTCAGCATGGTGGTATGGGTGTTGGGTTTGGTGGTGTGGGTGTTGGGTATGGTGGTATAGGTGTTGGGTATGGTGGTGTGGGTGTTGGGTATGGTGGTATGGGTGTTGGGTATGGTGGTGTGGGTGATGGGTATGGTGGTGTGGGTGTTGGGTATGGTGGTGTGGGTGTTGGGTATGGTGGTGTGGGTGTTGGATATGGTGGTGTGGGTGTTGGGTATGATGTTATTGGTGTTATGTATGGTGGTGTGGGTGTTCAGCATGGTGGTATGGGTGTTGGGTTTGGTGGTGTGGGTGTTGGGTATGGTGGTATAGGTGTTGGGTATGGTGGTGTGGGTGTTGGGTATGGTGGTATGGGTGTTGGGTATGGTGGTGTGGGTGTTGGGTACGGTGGTGTGGGTGTTGGGTATGGTGGTGTGGATATGGATGTTCGGTATCGTGGTGTCGGTGTGGAGTTGGGTGGGGTGTGGTGGGGTAGGTATGGAGTTGGGTGTGGTGTGGTGGGGTAGGTATGGAGTTGGGTGTGGTGTGGGAGGTATGGGGTTGGTTGGGGTGTGATGGGGTAGCTATGGGGTTGGGTGGGGTGTGGTGAGGTAGCTATGGGGTTGGGTGGGGTGTAATGGGGTAGCTATGGGATTGGATGGGGTGTGATGGGGTTGGGTGGGGTGTAGTGGGGTAGGTATGGGGTTGGATGGGGGGTGTGGGGGGTATAATTCAATATTACTACAGTCACCAGTGGTACACAATCTTATTGCTTGTTACTCTGTACTCAGTATGTGCTTTGTTCTGTACATGTACTGCCGTCTAGTACAGTGCTCTAGAGGTAAAACTGCAAAAACTGTGATGTGATGTACTATACAGTAATTGTTAGAGTGTGTACTCATGTGCTTTGTGTTGTTGGCTGGTGCAGTACAATGTGCTATGTAACAACTGATTCAGCATTTACACTTATGTATTAGAATACATTACTACACCAAAACACACAGCAAAAGAACACAATACAACGCACCACACCACACCACACCACACAAAACCACAACACCCCACACAAAACACCACCACACCACACCACACCATGGCATAACACAACACAACACACCACACCACAGCGAACCACACATGTCCACACCACACCACAAGATCACGAAGGAAACAACACCACACACACACACACACACACACACACACACACACAAATAAATAAATAAAAAACACAACATTCCACACAAAAACGCACCACACCACACCACACCACACGATGTCAAAAAACCACAATACACCACACCACACATACCCACACCACACATACCCACACCACACCATACCACACATACCCACACCACACCATACCACACATGCCCACACCACACCATACCACACATACCCACACCACACCATACCACACATGCCCACACCACATCATACCACATATGTCCACACCACACCATACCACACATACCCACACCACACCATACCACACATGCCCACACCACACCATACCACACATACCCACACCACACCATACCACACATGCCCACACCACACCAAACCACACATGCCCACACCATACCATACCACACATGCCCACACCATACCACACCACACATGCCCACACCATACCACACCACACATGCCCACACCACACCATACCACAACAAAACACACGTCACAACTCACCATACTACACCACAACAAAACACACGTCACACCCCACCATACTACACCACAACAGAATGCAACACAGCACACCACAACACAGCAGAAATTAACACGATCCAACAGACTACAACACCACACAGCAAACCACATCACAATGCAGCACAACACACTACACCACAACACACTGCAACACGGCACAAATAAACACAAGACAATACACGTGTTACAACACATCACAACACAGCACACCTCAGTACAAATGAACACATTCCCAGACAACGAAGGACTTTGCTAATCAATACATTCCCGTGTGTACATCTGCATACACACACATGTACACACAGGAAGCATGCTGACACACATACACAAACACACACACACACACACACACACACATGCAATATTAACTGGTGTTTGTGTTCAATACAATGCCGTCTGTTTTTATGCATATGTTTTTTTTAATATTGAAAAAAAAAAAAGACCAAAAAATCGTGGTAGAAGGTTATATTATCTTTGCTTACCTCGTACACACTCAGCTGCTGCCCTGTATCCACCAAAACCCTGTGATTGCAACCACATTATATAACCCTGTGATTGCAACCACAATATATAACCCTGTGATTGCAACCACATTATATAACCCTGTGATTGCAACCACAATATATAACCCTGTGATTGCAAGCACATTATATAACCATGTGATTGCAAGCACAATATATAAGGAGGTGATGGTAGTGAAGGGCTTAATACAGGGATGGAACTTATAATGACTAACTTAAACTAATGGAATTATTTACTCTTGTTATATTTTACCAGGTCACCAGTCACTACAGAGTCAACAGTGTCACCACTACAAATATGGTGAGTACACTGTTACCCTGCTGACAGTACATGGCTTGTGCTTTGTGTATTTGAGGCAATGAGAAGCACACACACACACACACACACACACACACTATGCTGTACTATACAAAGGAGGTTGTCACATTCAGGACTAGTGTACAAAGGTTTTTAATTCATATGTTGTTGGACATACAGTTTGTGGATAAAAAGATCAATATTCACTACTGTACTGTCCCTCACTATTAATATTAGTGTTACTGTACATGTTACAGTACAATAGCATATTCTGTTATGGCATGTTCACCATACTGTTATCAGACCACCACTTGTACAGTCGCCCCAAGAAGTGATGACAGAGTTTCAGATTGCTTCAGACACTCTGTACTGCCATGCTTTCCGTGAAAACTTACTGAATTCAAGGTAAAAAAAAATTCTGTACTTCAGCACGTTATACCGAAAAGAAAAAAAAAAATTAGTATATCACGCTAATAATTATGAGAAATGAATAACATGAGGCAATGATATATTAGAAGCTAACCTGTAACATTTGTTTTCCCGATTTGAATATGTAATGTATTACTCGGCGCGTGGTGCACAGCATTTCCCCGTGCTCGTGTGTATGTCCCAGGATTTCAAAAACTGATTATCTAGTTTCGAAGGCCAACCTAGGAAAATTCAAGTGAATGCAAAACACTACTTGCTTTTCAAATGCAATGGTGATGACATAGGAACAATAAGGATGCCACAAAAATTATTCTTAGTAAGGATACCCTACCCAAAGCTGCAGCAAGATCTTTTCTGCCTCTTATTCCTTGCCCCCCCTAGCATATAATAAATGTAATTATATACTACCCAATTGTGCCAAATTATACAGTAGTCGTGGCGTGTGACTCTGAGGATGTTATTATCATGCCGTGGCAACCTACCCCTCAACAGTGCATCCAATTTCGTGTATAATATGAGACACATGTGATTCGTGTATAATATGTTCGTGTATAAAAATATTCGTGTATAATATATTCGTGCATAATAATATGATTTGTGTATCATATGATACGAAATTGGATGCACTTCTGACTGGTAGGTTGCCAGGGTACGATAATGACAACCTCAGAGTCATGTGCTGCGACTATAGGTATGACAGATTATATCTTTTTCTCTTATACTAGGCAGTAAAGAGGACTAGAACATGGGCTTACAAGTGTAATGCAAAAGTGCATACTTATTTGATCTTTTAAATCTGGAATACTTTTCTTTATAAATAAACAGCTGTGTCTTGTCTAACTGAAAATACTGAGTTGGAAGTGTGGAACTCACTGTTGTTTTTATTGCATTTTATTACTCTTGCCCGTTGTTCAGGCACCGAGGATAATACAGACTATGAAACAATTTGCATCCTCCATGGAGCTCAGACTCTCAGCAAATTGGCAAGGTTCTTTTATATTTCATTAAGTGATAGTTTTCAAGCTCATACTAAGTCTTCCACAGATTTTTCTTAGTGGAAAAGTGGCCAAATGCAATGTAATAGCTGCATGTCTGTCAGTAAAAGTTGTCTTCATTTGTGCTTGTTGATCGAGCCATTTAACATCGCCTACTAACTTACTCCGCATTCCTACTTTCTGTCGTCATCCATGGAGACAACAAAAACGGAAATAAATAACTTTTAACTATTCACCAGTAGTCTAACGGTAAATATCTCGTAAAGAAAATGACAGATCTTCATTGTTTATTGAAGGCCTTTTCTTTTCAGTCTTATGATACCAGAAATAATTGCTTTCTACCACAGTAGACTTAAACTCTGCAGCTTATTCCTGACTGTCCTTGAGTGATAGTTCTGAAATTTTAATTAGTTCCGTTTAGGATTTCTTATCGTAACTAACAAACTGTTTCCTAGAATTCTGAAATGCATAAGCACTTTGTCATTTACCTAATGTTATGCGGCATACTCAGAGATCAACTTCTTTCTCTCTGAGTATGTGGGTCCAATATTGGGTTCTTTCTAAGACCGAGTCCAGAGCATGCAACCAAAGGAACAGGACTTAAAACCACAGGCTAACCAGTCTTACACGTATGTTACTCACAAAGAATACAGTGACTTGACACAGTGTGATAGATTACCCACACTATATGAAGTATAAGCATCTGAGTCTGGGACTAGTGGCCCCCAGGTGTGGGAGGTGTCTCGTCAGGTGTGCACTCTCTGAAGGGGCGTGATACCACTATTTTACTCTTGTTCATCGGGTGAGGGCTGCTGGGAGGTGTTGAGGGAGGACTTTCGCTGGAGGGACCTCCGTCAGTGTGTCGGCCCTCCGGGCTGGGGCCGAACAGGCCGAGTAGGCGTGCTTCCTTGCACCTGCCCTTAGTGGGGGACAGTGTGCCGGCTAGTCTAGGGAGGTCTCAGCAGGGAGTTCTGGGGGCGTCCCTCTGCATCTGGTGTCTACGGTCTCACCTTCGTCAGAAGTCCGACAGGGGCTGCCTGCGGTCTCTCCTCCTTTGGGAGTCCGACATTGACTGATGGCTTGCGGGCGCTGGTTGTAATGAGTGTACCCCAGGACTCACTATAAGGCGTCCTTTCCCTGACTAGCACAGTGGGCGTCGTCACAGTCCTACAGAAAGCAGTAGGTGGAGGGAGCACAGTGGGTGTCTCTCCCCTGACAAACACAGTGGGCATCATCGTAGTCCTACTTACGGAGTCTGCTGGCACACAGATCCTGCCCTGATTTCGTTGAGTGCTGGTCCAGGTGGAGGGTAATGCAGCAGGGTGATGTACCTCTAGTTGATTCCGTTGAGGGGAAGAGGGGTGCGTGGTGGTTGGGGACGTATGTCCATCTTGTCCTGATCTCATGTTCTCTTCTCATGCCTCTATATGGTCTCCTCTTGGTACTACCCGATACCCATTTTGTATTTCACATATTGTTTTCAATTACAATTTTACATAATAGGTGTCATCTTGCAAAGATATAAGAGGAGTATTATCTATTATCACTGACTGAAACCTTCTGGATACTCCACCGTCACTTCTTAGGCCGACTGTACAGTATGGACGTCAGTTATATAAAGCTCATTTTATTGCTTTCTTTTTTAGCATCAGTGAGTTATGAATATTAAAACTCCCTTTTAGGTTGTAAGGTCAGCAATGTCCATCATGTGTTACATGTAAGCAGTCAGTGTTATTGTTGTTGCACAGGACAATCCTGAGGAGTGCAGTGTGTGCAGCATCACCTATGATGAGAGTGAGCGTCGGCCACGCACGCTGCCGTGTGGCCACACATTTTGTTCGTCCTGCATCTTACAACTGACCGCAGCCAACCAGCTGACCTGCCCTGACTGCCATGCCAGCCACCCCGCCACCTCCCTGGATAATTTCCCAGTAAGCTATGTAGCTGAGGCTTTTGTCAAAAAGCTGAAAAATGGACAGCTGGTACAGGCAACAGGAGCAGCTGGTGAAACGCCAAGTGTAAAACCTGCAGCAGAAAAACAAATGGCAGTCAAAACAAAAGGTGGCACAACCCAGAAGAGGCCCAGTGGGATGAGCAAGAAGCTTTGGTCCCTGCTGGGGGAGCACGAGAGCAGCATGAGGAGCCAGGTTACAGGCTTCCAAAACACCCAGTCACAGGTGGACCAGTACTGGACCTGGTTGACCGACCAGAACGAACAAAACCTCCAGCTGATAAAAAAGGTGGAGGAAGTCACACACATGTCCACGGTTGTGAAGCTGATAGAGGAGGAGGTGGCCAGAGTGGTGGCCATGAAGCAAGAAGGAGAGGAAGGAGTGAAGCAGCTGGAGGCCAGACTGGAGTGTCTGCAGAATGCCAACACAGCACAGGAGGCCGTCATGGCCATTAATCACGCTGACCAATGCAGTATGGAGGTTGAAGACTGGAGGCAGAAGTGCCAAGAACAGTTCCCTGATGTTAACATTGTCACCACCAGCATTAAGGTAGGCAGCCACTCCCTTCTACTTGTACCACCAGGCTTCTGTAGTAACATGAGCACACTTACACTAACATACAAACTTGTGAAGTGTACTATCACCGACACTTATGGCTGGTACAGTCAGCATGTCAGTCTTCTCTTTCCTAAGTGTGAATCCCGTGCTGCTCGACTCAGTTTCTTAGAATCATTTACTGGTGAGAGGGTGGGAGATGTCTGGCGCAAGTGTAGGGAGTGGCGGTGTTAGGGGTGGGGTGGGTGGGGGTGGGTGGGAACGTGCCTGAGTAAATGTGGCATCAGTGTAATACAGATGTGGCACAAGTGTATTTGTTAAAAACGTAGGTTTACGATGTGAATGAGCTAAAACAACCTCTTTTTAGTGGTAACGACACTGAGTTAGGGATTCCACATATATCTCAGAATGCTACCACAAGCTGTGTGTTGAGGTTAACACATACAGGAATTGTCATTTAGCGGCAGTGCTAGAAGTCTGATAAATGATAACAGTTGGAAGTGGTGGCATGTTACATAGGTCTGACAGGTTAATAATCGGGGAAACTAATTACAGTTTGAATGAACAAGCAGCAAAAGGTATTGCAGTAGCATCTGACTTTATAACAGATAACCCATAAAGAACAGCTACAGTGTATTGTGCATAATATGACCATACCCACAATAATATGAGTTTTTTCAAATGTGTCAGAAATGTTAAATTACACAATGCATAGGAAATACTGCAGATATCCATTCCTTGATGGTTCCATAAATTTCGAGTTAGATAATAATAATGTTAATGGGGTTATCATGTTACGAGCACAAATCGTAAGATATCTGTTCCTTTAACTTATCTGTATTCATGTAATCTTCACCATGCGAGTCTCTGTCACTGATTGTGGTAGTGACAATTGGCAATTTGTAACACTACAAGCACAGAGTAAAGGCATACAGTAGTATGGAAACGACAACACAAATTTTGTCATTTATATTCATTCAGTATAAATGTCCAGCCATCCTTCGTTCTACAGTATAACCTCCTGGAGACTATGGGTCTTGTTGGAATCTTTCGTAGTCATAGGGCAAGTATAAACCAAACTGTTTAGACCTGGATAGAACCAACAGCTCCTCGTTCAAGCACTCCTTAGGCCTTGTGCCAACTGCCAGTATAAGTCTGCCTGCAGGGGTCAACCTCCAAACCATCCCTCAAACTTGGTGCCATTAAGTCTCGCCTCTCAGTGAGACGAGGTGTATACCGAGGTGTTGTCCAGACACCAAGAAGCATTCCTGCACCATTCACAGTTCAGGATTCACAAACAGACAGGAAAAGCAAGTACCCCTGCGAGGGCAGATCGCTGGTCTGCGGAAAGGAGGCTTGAGTATTTGGGCCATCGCCAGTCAGTTAGGCATATCCCCAACAACTGTAACAAAATGGATCAAGAGGTGGGAGGAGACAGGAGATCTTACTAACCAGGGTAAAAAAGCCTAACTATGGAAGATTTGGTCAGTAGTTACTTCTCTTGCCATACGTGTATGTCGAACGTGTCTGATGTGACTGTTTCATAATGTTTTTGCTTACATTATTATTTATACTGTCTAGTGTTATAAATTGTACATTAACCCGTAATACAGCGTCAACGATGTATGACATACTTTTGACCTACAAAAATGGAAACCAGCATCAACGACGTTATACTAACCCTGTTGTATAGGTAACAGGACACCAATTTAGTGTGACGGATCATCTCCCTTGCAATCCTCCCTCACACCACAGTCCACCAACATTCTCCTCTACCTCCCCGCCCACCCCAACCCTCCTACCTCCCCCTGTTCCCCAACTTCTCCCTCTAACATCGCTCCTATGAGCATGTAAAATAGTTGTTTCTATGTATTCTCTTTAAAATATTTCCTCAGCCAGGACACCGCGCTCCCGTGTAATGACACCTGTACAGGATGAGCGCATTATACAAGCAGCTGAGGAAACCCCCATAACGAACGCTGTGGCACTTCGGAACAGACTCCAACTGGATGTGTCTGTCAGTACAGTCTGGAGGCGGCTTCATAAGGCCGGAATACATCACCGGGTTCCTGCCAAAAAAGTTACTCACTGAAGCGCACCGTGCTGCCAGGCTTAACTTTGCACGTCACTATGTGGACCAAGGCCTAAACTTCTGGTCCAGTTGGTGGTCTGATGAGAAAACCTTCCGATCTTGCCATCACGGAAATGTACACGTGTGGAGGAGGAACAACACCTGGTAATGTTTAATAACTGAACTGTTGCGGAAACAATACTATTAAAGTATATGACCCTGATAATTCACACACACACACACACACACACACACTCAAGATAAGGGTCACTTTTTAATCTTATGTGGTATATAAGTTCGTTTAATCACTAATTAATAACAAAGATAAATGAGAAAGACCACGGTTCACTTTCCAATGATAATGTGGTACATAAGTTGGTTAAATCACTAATTACTAACAGTGATAAATGTAAAGGTCCTGGTGTTGGTGGGTGTTCTGAAATATTATAATAGTCTTCCTTTAGTAATTCTAGACTCCTAAACGTCTCCACAACAACTTCCCACAATATAGAGTTGTTACCCACGGATCACCTTCCTTTGATTTCCAAAGAGACTGGAGTGAAAGCAGTGTAGGCTACAATTTCCAAGCGTAGATTATTTTTATTAATTTCTATACAAACACAGTATTCCTCTAATATTATGTAATGTTTGTTCTTGCCAGCGATGAGCGAAGCAATGTTTATGAAGAGACGAGAAGTGGGCGCGTGACATGCAATGTGTGGGGTTATATTTCCATCCATGGCGTAGGAGATGTAGTGAAGATGCAGGGACGATTCAGTGCGCAAAAATATAGTCAAATACTGCAGGATTTCTTTCTACCTTCCTACGAGAGAAAAATTTCCCCTTCTCTCCTGGACCAGTCATCTTGTCCAAGATGGTTGTCCTGTACACACAGCAGGAGCAGTTAGGAATGGTTTAGTAGTCCAGAAAACCTGCAACTCCTACATTGGGCCAGTAAGGGTTGTGACTGTAACCCAATGGAAAATATCTGGGGAACCCTGGTTAACACATGGCAACCAGGACCAGAGAAAACGGCAGACCAGCTGACGGCCCACATTATGACTCAGTGGGAAATATTCCAAGGGAAGCCACACCTCGTAAGGAATGAGGCGGCCAGCATGCCCGATAGGCTTCGGGAGGTTGTGGAGAAGCAAGGTGGCTGGACTCATTACTGAGGGATATGTCTGTGTAAAATAATATACTAATATGTATTAACAGTGGTATTATATTCCCTTAATTAATGTTGCATTATGTTCTCTTGCATAACCAACTGTCAATATCACCGTGAGTAATACACTCGTGCCAATGACGTTAGCCCTTCAAGGTCTACTAAGAACTAGGGTATATTATACTGGCAAACACCGTAGGGGTTACAAAGATAAGATACAGAAATCTAAAGTATGTGCCGTATCAGATAGTGCTGTTGGCTAAAGACAAATAATCATGTCTGATTATAAATGCCATAGCAATGGAAAGATTAACAATTATTCATGAACAAGCAAATATAGGATACTGTGGAATAAAAGTCAGTTCAGATCTCATGGTAAACATTATACTTATCTACGTCAAAAGTTAAGCAATCATCAAGGATTCAGTAATTGCAGCCTTTTTGTAGGCAATGTCGAACACATTTGAAAAAACTCATATTATTGTTCGTATGGTCATATTATGCACAATACACTGCAGCTGTTCTTTATGGGTTATCTGTTATAAAGACAGATGCTACGGCAATACCTTTTGCCGCTTGTTCTTTCAAACTATAATTAGTTTCCCTGATTATTAACCTGTCAGACCTATGTGACATGCCACCACTTCCAACTGTTACCATTTATCAGACTTCTAGCACTGCCGCTAAATGACAATTTCTGTATGTGTTAACCTCAACACACAGCTTGTAGTAGCATTCTGAGATGTATGTGGAATCCCTAACTCAGTGTCGTTACCACTAAAAAGAGGTTGTTTTAGCTCATTCACATCGTAAACCTACGTTTTTAACAAATACATTTGTGCCACATCTGTATTACACTGATGCCACATTTACTCAGTCACGTTACCACCCACCCCCACCCACCCCACCCCCAACACCGCCACCCCCTACACTTGCACCAGACATCTCCCGGCGACTGTCCCTCTCACTAGTAAAATTAACGATTCGGATTAACTGAGTTGAGCTGCATGGGATTCACACCAAGGAAAAAGAGGATTGACAACGCTGGTTGTACCAGCCATAAGTGTCTGCGATATTACATTAGCACATAGTTGGCAGAGCCTCCAGCACTAATGTTTGTGTTAGTACGGACAGGTGCGTGAGGCCATCAGGACGGCCCTGGATGCACTGGCAGCGCTGACTGATGCCACACACACCCCCGCCCCTCCACCACACCCAGACCCGGCCTCCACCATCATGGACAAGATCAACACCATCACAAAGATGTCACAGCAAATAACAGTAAGTTACCCACTACTGTCCTTACTCACATCTCCCCCACCAGTATTGCCTCCAAGTAGTAATATATAGCCAGTTTCCTTAAGAATGTACTGATAGTGTCCCATGTAGAGGCGGTGGCACAATCGGTAGACAGGTAGCCTGCAGTCCTACCAGACCCAGGTTCAAATCCCCCTGGAGCAGGGAACGGTTTAAGGATTTGAATTTCATAAAACAGACTTTACTGATCTACCAGAAGACCCGCCGATAGGTCGTAAAAATACCCCTGCTAATACCAATACACCAGTCCTGCATGAGATAGCCCTAGCATGTATTCAATATGGACGGTGGGTGTTGGCGCCGAGGTGGTGACATGTAGAGGTGTATGGCATGAAGGAGGACTACTGAGCCTTGGGAGCAGGCTGTGAAGCCTATGCCCAGAGTCGGACACATTAAAAAATAAAAATATGGATGCTGTTTATATATACTAATGTATGGTACTGCCCACAGGTTGAGAACCTCCTGGAGATGAGTCAGCGCATCAAGACGCTGATGAAGCATGGCCTGGTATTTGCCGTCCAAGAAGACCAAGGTGGCATCCGGTCCTCCAGGATAACCCTACAAAATGACCAGATATACATGCACTGCCTTTGGGATCAGCCGCCACCCCCCCACGCCCACACACTGCAGGTAACTCCACCACTGTGACATGTACCATCAACTCTCGCCTGTTTGAGTCTTACTCCTTAACAGCCACATATTCCCGCCTGTGTTATACTCTCCAGCTGCATGTTTCCTATGCACGTCAAACCACTGACTCACTCCCTCATCATCTCATTTATACTCCTTTCAACTTTTCTTCACCAGCATTTATGTCATCACCAAACTCTTCTTCCTTAATGAATTTCACCTTCGTTTTATGTTGCACAACAGCCTGTTTATTCTTCAGCATCAGTAGACTTGAAATGCTTCAGTGTTTGCAGTGTTTACATAACATCCTGTTTGTTCTTCAGCATCAGTAGACTTGAAATGCTTCAGTGTTTGCAGTGGTTACATAACAGCCTGTTTGTTCTTCAGCATCAGTAGACTTGAAATGCTTCAGTGTTTGCAGTGTTTATCATTGAGCTTCATCACAATAGTTTGTAATGGCAGTGTCATTCTGTAGTTCAAAGCAGTTATTGGTTGTGACCTCATTCACATTGTTAAGTAACGCCCCATTTATCTGGATGTCCATTATCGGTATGAGGCATAACCCAGATGCTGTGATGTGGCTGTATTAACCCGCAGCGTCCCGTTGACGTTCTTTAACGTCCACATGTTTTGTCACTGCCAATCCCGCTGACGTACATAAACACGAAAAAATTGCAAGGTCCCTAATTTGCACAATTTTCAATTTTCGCGAGTCATTTTTGGTACGTATACACGTGACACCTTCCTCAACAAGATGCCAGGCAGGGACAATGCCTTACCCAGCAGGACCTCCTCCCCCCCCCGCATGCCATTGTCTCAGCAATTCACCTGTTATCAGTGACCTGGCCAGTATAGCCACGGTACGAAATTCAGGGCCAGAGTGATTCCCCAATCAATGACAATGTGGAGGACAAACTTTACATAGCATTAGAGAAGGAAACAGTTAGAAATGATGATCAGGTAATGTGGCAAAAAAAGGTCAGGTATTAGTGAGTGAAACAATGCTTATAATGCCTATATTACTGCTTGAAAACCAATATACTCTTGTACTACATATAAATTCGTACCAAGTAAATAAATAAATACCGTTTATGAGTGGTGTGAAATAGTTATCCTCCCATAGAACTCGTTTTCTTTGGTGCCAGCCTGATAGAAAACCCAGCAAGGTAAGGAGGTACTCCTACCTGTAATGAGTATTTTAAACCTCAGGTGAGCGATTTCTCTATGAATTTTCGATGTTTCTCACCAAAAGCGAAGGTTTGAGCCAAAAAAAAAAAATTTCCTAAAATGGTCGGGAGTGGTGGAAAAGTGGTCGGGATGGGGCGGGTTAAACCATTGTACGTACATTTTTCCATTTTATCCAGATAAAATAATTGCATCCAGGTGGAAATTTATGGCTGCAAGAACATTTTTGCTGGGTTGGGTGGGAATAGCCCGGTGGCGCCACAATGTATGGCTGGGTAGTTCACCTAGTGCCTGCTAGAGACCCCCTCGACCCTTCCCAGTTCCCACACATCAACTGTGTAGTGAACAGCTCCTCTTGTATAGTTGTTATGGTGGCACACGTGGTGGCTTTTGTTTTTTCCCTACCTGCTTCAGGCCTTGCTGTTCCTTGCATGCCTCTTCCTAGGGTATGTGATGAAGGATCTTCCACCACAGAAAAGGAAGAGTGTAGTGATGACTCTGGAGAAGAAGCAAGAGATGCTCGGTAAGACTGGTGCAGGATGGTCAACTTCCCGCATCTTAAAGGAGTACAACCTGGCCCGCTGAACCCTGCATGACATCAGGAAATCCCATAACAAACTGACCCAGTACACGGCAGACTCTTGCAAGAGCAACAGATGCAGTGCCAAATGGAAGGCTATGGGCATCCCCAACATGCCAATGTCAACCGTTCAACATTAACCTGGTACTGCCAGCAACGGGTTGCAGGCGTGCAAGTGCGTGGGACTGAGTTGAAAGGAGCTGCTGGGAAGTTTGCCCACCTTCACAATGTCCCTAACTTCAAGGCATCTAAAGGTTGGTTGTTCAGGGTCAAGCTTCAACATGGTCTTACAAATCGTATATCCAGTGGCGAAGCTGTTGACGCCAGTGAGGAGGGGGTGGAGGAGTTTCATCAAAAATTATTAGGCTTGATTGAGGAGGGTCTTGCTTTCGGTCAGGCTTATAATACTGACAAAACTGGCCTTTTCCACCACTCAGTGCCTACAAACACTCTGATAGATTAGCAGGAGAAGCATGTACCTGGCCACAAGTTGTCTAAGCAAGGGGTATTTGTTTTACACTGTGCCGGTGCTAACAGGGTGCACTGGCTGAAGCCCGTTATTGTTGGTCAGGCAAAGCAGCCCCATTGCCTTTGTGAGCTAATGGATGATCTTCCTGTTGTGTGGTACCATTCTGTGAAGGCCTGGTACACCTCCAAGATCTTCACAGATTGGTTCCACAGGCATTTTGTCAAGGAGGTCATCAGTTATCAAACAGAGGAACTTGGAATCCCTCGTGACCAGGTAAAGGCTCTTCTTCTGGACAATGCCTCCACGTATCCCCCCCAGAAGGAATTGATTGCAAATGACAGTCACATTAGGTGCTTGTTTTTGCCACCTAATACCACTACTCTGATTGAACCAATGGACCAGGATGTTACTGTGGCCACGAAAAGGCTGTAGTGATGGAGATTCCTGGACGAGGTGATGGTTGTTCTCAAGGACGAGGATGAGCAGAGTCAGGAGCTGGACACACGAGGGCAGAGAACACTGGAAAACATGCAGCACTACAACCTCAAGTCTGCAGTGTTCAACTGAGGAAGTGCATGGAAGGAAGTCTCTGTGAAAACCCGAGAAAGTGGTTGGTCTTGTCTCCTTCAGGGACATGAGAGCAGACATGACTTTCTGGGCTTTAATGAGAATGACTTCCACACTCGGCTTTGTAACACAGGCGAGGCTGTTGATGTTGATGATGTATGGGAGTGGTTAGATGACGATGGGGGCGATCCCAGCTTTCAAGTTAGGTCTGATGTCGAGACTGCCACTTCTGTTGCTGCTGCCCAACCAGAAGAGAGTGACAAGAATGACAAGGATGACCTGGAGAACTACAGTATTCCAGCCATCCCCCAGCTGAGCACATTCCGGGCACATCTTGGGCAGGTGCTTGAGTATGCTGAGTACCTGGAATGTGACAGAGAGGTGGTGCCTTTTCACCTTGTGGAGGACCTGCATTCTGTGCGACAGAGCGTTATCCGACACCTGAATCATCGCTTCTATTGCCAGTCCAAGATTGACTCCTTTTTCAGGCCTCTGACCCCTGTCCAGTCCACCTCTGCTCTGCCACCATCACACCATAAAACCACACCTTCAGCGACGGAACCACAACCCAGCACATCGTCAGCCATTGTGTCTCCCCCTGGATGTGAATTTGCAGTTGTCTTTTGAGTTACCTGAAGTGGGCAGTCCATCACCACGTACCATGGCCGCTCCCTGGGCCGACTACCGGAGATCCTCCTTGACTGACTGCAACTTAGCTCATCAGGTTATACCACTAGGCCAAACGGGATGCATAGTGCAGTGCAACAGTCAGAGTCAAGGAGCTAGTGGGTTATTCAGCACGACACCCTGCCAGGAATCATGAGTGTTCACCTTGATTTTATTTTAGCTTACTGTACTGTACCATGATTTTATTGTTTTACCATGATTTTATTCCATTCACATTCCTCATGGGACAATGTAGGATCAGATGATGGACGGATGGATTATTCCATTCTACCATTATGTATTGTGTACCCACTGCATTTTTCTTGTGTTGCCGTTTTTTCATGTTTTTCACGCCACTGCAGGGTATGGCCCTGTACTGGTGATTGCTTTTGTGTGGTTGATGGGTTTAAGGCATCTTTCCTATCACAACCTTCTTCTGATCGTCAGTACGGGTTCCGTCAGGGACGCTCCACTGGTGATCTTCTCACCTACCTTTCAGACTCCTGGTCATCCTCCTTTCGGGACTTTGGCAAAAGCTTTGCCATTGCACTTGACATCTCAAAGGCTTTCGATTGAGTCTGGCATAAATCTTTAATATCCAAACTGCCCTCCTACGGTTTCTATCCCTCTGTCTGTGTCTTCATCGCTAGCTTCCTTTCTGGTCGTTCTATAGCCGCTGTTGTAGACGACCATCGTTCTTCTCCTAGATCTATCAACAGTGGTGTTCCTCAGGGCTCTGTCCTATCACCTACTCTCTTCCTTCTATGCATCAATGACCTAAGCTGTACATCTAACCCTATCCACTCATACACTGATGACTCCACCCTTCACCTTTCCATTCGGGTTCCCGCAACGTCCATCTCAGCAGTTACTTCAACTGGCAAGGGATGAGGCTATGGCTCACCTAATGTCTGACTTGGCTCGTATCTCTTGACTTGGGTAAAAATAATATGGTTGTCTTTAATGCATCAAAGACTCAGTTCTTACACCTATCAACCCATCAAAATCTTCCACAGGTATACCCACTAATGTTTAATAATATTCAGCTTAATCCTGTATCATCCTTGAACATGCTTGGGGTTTCATTTACTCGGGACTTATCTTGGAAAGATCATATTACATCTCTTGTAAAATCTGCTTCCAAGAGATTGGGTGTGCTAAGCCGACTCCGTTCTTTCTTTACCCCTGCACAATTGTTGACTCTATACAGAGGTTTTATCCGCCCCTGTGTGGAGTACAACTCTCATGTGTGGGGAGGCTCCCCACACACAGCTCTTCTCAATAGGGTGGAGTCAAAGGCTTTTCGTCTCATTAACTCTCCTCCTCTTACTGACTCCCTTCAACCTCTGTCTCTTCGCCGCACTGTTGCATCTTTATCTCTTTTCTATCGCTACTTTAATGGTCACTGCTCCTCTGAACTGTATGCTTGCATCCCTCCACCTCTACAACGGGCGCGTAGCACCCGTCTAGCAGCAAACTCTCATCCCTTTTCTGTCCAACTCTCTAATGCAAGAGTTAACCGTTACTCCCAGTCCTTCATTTATGCAACAGGTCAACTCTGGAACTGTCTCCCTCTGTCTGTATTTCCTGCTGCCTATGATCTCCAGTCCTTCAAACGCAGTGTGTCCAGGCATCTCAAAATGAATGGATCTTGAATTTGGCTCTCTTTTGTATTATGTTTTCTCTTGGAGGGAACTCTTATTGCAGGCTCATGGCCTTTGGTTCCTTCTTCCTCGCATAAAAAAAAAACTTAACCATGATAATTGCTTGGCTGTGGTTTATAGGTCTGCTTGACCAGACAGAGTAGTGTTAAACACCAGGAACAAGTGTTGTACGATGTACTGTAGTGGCCTTTTACACAGGCTTTCAAAGTTAGGTTATGTGTGAAGGGGGCCAGGGGAGAAGTCCATTATCCGGACGGATCCATTTTGTGGACATGCCTTTGACTGTATTACGTCGGATAATCGAGGGATTACTGTACTTCCATCAGTGAAATGTGGCAGGAAATTCAGCCACAAGTATACACATGGTGGTGTGGTTGATAGAGCACTGGACTCAAGTGCCCTGAGTTTGAGCCCCACTCAGACCGCACTGCTTGTGTGGGTGAGGTGAGCTCTCCCTTGTCAAGTGTAACTCAAACCACACTATGGTGCAAGACCCGCAAGGGTTTGAAACTCAGCGGGGTAAAGATTAGGCGGTGTGTCCCCTTGTGCCTATGCCTCACTCCAGCCTGGGTGAGGCTTGGCAGTATGTCGGTGCTCCTCGGCAGCAGTCAGGGTCAGCCTGTTGACCCCCTTAGGTCAGCATAATACATTAACCACCTGTGTATTTTATGCCACTGACTGCCATGAATAAATAAACTGAAAATTATTATTAAAGTACCTGCACAGATTCAGTGTTACACATCTTAATGGCATTAGTTTTTGTGCCCAGCAGGTGGAAGAAGTTTTGTTGTGTTTATCTAATGGTTCCCTGTAACCCAGTAAACCATTTACAACGCTGGGTGGTAACCATATTACCACACCATGGGGTCAAGTGCAGCCAAATACAGTGCCCGTTAAATGGGTGGATGCAGATGTGGCATCCACCCATAATCCAAACCACACTTTTCCCAGTGTCTGGCTGTGGTGAGGCACTGTCAGCCACAAGTGAATACCAGTACACTGCATGTGATAACCCTGCAGGGGTGGTTACTTGCCTGTGGTTGATGGGTCTGACCAAAAAGACTGGGGCTCATCCCACAACAACCTATCAGTGTATACAAAGCATCAGCTGTACCATGAACAACCTCAGTGGGGAACAACCTCAGTGGGGACTGAACAATCTCAGTGGGGACTGAACAACCTCAGTGGGAACTGAACAACCTCAGTGGGGACTGAACAACCTCAATGGGGACTGAACAACCTCAGTGGGGACTGAACAACCTCAGTGGGGACTTAACAACCTCAGTGGGGACTGAACAACCTCAGTGGGCACTGAACACCCTCAGTGGGCACTGAACAACCTCAGTGGGCACTGAACAACCTCAGTGGGCACTGAACAACCTCAGTGGGTATTTTTTGTACAAGTCTGGAGTCATTTGCTTTGATCCTTTTGACTAAGTAATCCAGAACTGGTTATGTTGAGGCAAATTAGAGGAAGACTCCAGCCCAGCACCTCAGACCAACTTTATGGGGCCAGGAAAGGCTTGTCATATACTATCTCCATTGTTCACCCTTAAATTAACTTGGGTTTTGAGGTGATAAAGCTTCTTTTCAAAGCAATGTGTCAATTATAGTAAAAAGAAAGTTGGTCTTACCTTGAAGGCTGACTTACACCGCTGACGACAGCAGTTACATCAAGCTGTTTGCCACTCGTTGTCCACACCTTTGCTCCTCGTTCAACTTCTCATTATCGGCCATGTCTTCACCTCTTTCAGCGTCTTTACTCCAACCATTTTCAGCGTCAGTATATTGCCATAGCCTCAGAATATATATATATATATATATATATATATATATATATATATATATATATATCAGTTTGTGAGAGACTAACGAGGAGAGTATGTGAGTGAGGTGCAGGGGGAGAAGCTGAGGATGAGATGGAGGGATGGAGTAGAGACGTATATGTGAGAGGGGGTGTGAGCTGAGGGGAGGGCCGTGCAATGGCGGCAGACAGGGAGAAGATGGTGATTTGTTTGTGGCCACCCCTTACGGGATCAAGGCGTCTGGCAGTAGGTAACCAAAACATTGGATACTATCAATATTACTATACTCTTTTCACTCTAACTTGGCCAAGATTTTCACAGTTTTTCAGCTTGTTTCTTAGTTCAGTGGCAGAATGAGACAATGCTATGGCCCTACATCCTTTCCATAGCACTTCTTTGTGACTAGCATCATAAAAAGACAATACTATGGCTCTACATCCTTTCCCTAGCACTTCATTGTGACTATATAGCATCATAAAAAGACAATACTATGACTCTACATCCTTTCCATAGCACTTCTTTGTGACTAGCATCATAAAAAGACAATACTATGGCTCTACATCCTTTCCATAGCACTTCTTTGTGACTAGGATCATAAAAAGACAATACTATGGCTCTATATCCTTTCCATAGCACTTCTTTGTGACTAGGATCATAAAAAGACAATACTATGGCTCTACATCCTTTCCATAGCACTTCTTTGTGACTAGCATCATAAAAAGACAGTATTATGGCTCTATATCCTTTCCATAGCACTTCTTTGTGGCTAGCATCATCCTCCACCATCGTCATCATCATCATCATCATCATCATCATTGGGACCTCCTTTCCCACCTTAGGGCAGGGTGAGGAGTAGCAATCTCCAGACAGCCCAAATTTGCTCAGACCAATGGGCCACGTTTCCATTCGCTCATCATTCAGGCCCCTGAAATCCCGGCTCTAACTGATACCCCCAAAACATTCACTACGTTCTGTAGCTTCATGTAAACATATTGAATTGAGTCAATCCGGACGCTGCCACGTTAAAAAAGAGTTGCCAAAATCCCTGATCATGCACTTCTCCTCACAACATTCATCCAGCCTGCTCGATCTCTTGTGAGTCCCTAGCCTCAACGACTTCCAAACCTCTCTTCCTCACACACTCATCCACCGTATCTCTCCACCTTCTCCTTGACCTACCTTGCCTCCTCCCTTCTTCAGATTCGCTCAGATATACAGTACCTTTTTCACCACTCTATTGTTATCCATTCTCTCCACATGCTCATACCATTTCAGTACACTCTTTTCGATTCTGGTGCCCACAGACTTCGTCACTCCGCAGCTTCCATGAATCACATTATTTCGTATCCTTTCCACCCTGTGTACTCCACATACATTCCTCAGCAGTCCCATCTTCAGTGCTCTCACTCTTGACTGTTCATTTACATGCCACGCCACAGTCGTACATCCATATGTTAAAGTTGGCACTAACACTCCTTCATGTAAGCCCCGTGCAGCTGCAACACCCAAGCCTCTGTTTATCAAGGCCTTCATTGCACCAGCTACTTTCCTTCCTTGTGTCACTCTACTTTCCACTTCTTTTGCACATTTTCCTCTCTTTTCTATCACTGTACCCAGGTGTTTGAACTCTCCCTCTCTCCAATTCCAGTCTTTCTCCATTCACTGTAACATCACACTGGGAGTCACCTTCTCTCTCAGTAACCATCACTTTACTCTTCTCTACATTTATTCTCAAGGCACGACACTCACAGACGTCAGCAACACTCAGCACTAGCCTACCAAGTTCTTGTCCGGTACTTGCAAGCAGTACTGCATCATCAGCATACAACAAATATGAGATATTCCATCCATCATCATTCATTACCAACGCCATCCCTCTCCATTACTTGTGTTTTTACTTCTCTCATCATCACCCCATATATATATATATATATATATATATATATATATATATATATATACTGTATATATATATATACTGCATATATTATTGAACAACCATGGGTATATCACACTCTTTGTCGCACGCCCACACCGATCGTGAACCATTCACTTAGATGCCCATTTACCCTTAAACACTCCTCAACACCATCATAAAAACTCTTGACAGCACCTAGCAGCTTACCATGTACAACATACATGCGCAAAACCTTCCACAATACTTCTCTGTCTACTTTGTCGTATGCTTTTTTCAGATCCTAGAATGCCATAAACACCTTATAATCCTTCTCACAAGCCTTCTCCTCTATCTGTCTCACTGCAAATATTTGATCCACACGTCTTCCTCCACCCTGTTCATCACCCACAAGGACTTTTGATATCTCTCTTACTTTCTCTGTAATAATTCTTCCATATACTTTCCCTACCACACTCTGATAAGCTTATGCCACGATAATTCTTGCACTCACTTCGCTCACCTTTATTTTTGTACAGGGGTACAATCACGGCCTTTTCCACTCTACAGGCACAGTTTCACTCATCCATGCCTTCTTACATATCTCCAACAAGCACTTCATTCCACTCTCTCCACTACACTTAAACATCTCTGCATACAGTACACCTCATCAACCCCAGCTGCTTTCCCATTTTTCAGCCGCTTCACAGCGCTCTTCACCTGTGCGAGTGTCACGTCTCCTGGCACTGCATTCCTTCTCTGCACACCCCCAAAACCAATCATGTTTACAGCCGTTACACAACTGCCAATTTTAGGCCAGGTTAGAGTAAAATGAGTCTAGTTTAAGAGGTTCCTAGCACATCCTCTGCAGCTATTTAATCTAGTGCTTCTTTTTTACTCATCATATTTTACATTGGCTAAGAGTGTTAAAACCTGAATAAAAATATGGTATGGATAAGGGACAGAATAGGGAGGCTGCCAGAGATTGAGCAGCTTGCAAATCCACCATTAGGTGACCAAGGCCGACACATGCATGTTGAAGCCTTTATAGATGATGCAATTCTGAGAGTGTGACCTCAGGGGTAAGGGAATGAATAGGAAGGCTGCCAGAGATTGAGCAGCGTGTAGAGGCGCCATTAGGTGACCAAGGCTGAGGCATTGCTGATGGAGTCTTTATAAACAATACAAAGTGTGTGCATTCAGTAGTAATGCTAAGTCAGTCCACTTCTACACCAAAGTACAGTACATGCTTGGCTGTCATCAACCCTGGCAGGTACTTGCATCAGTCAAATGTAGCTAAACACTTGGTAACTATACAGTTATCACGGAAAAGACATTCACCCACAGGTATACAGTACAGGCCAAGAATCACGGCTAAATTACACTACCATTTTTTTATTTACCTTGGGGGAGGGCAGCGAAATGGCAGGGGATTGGGTGACATGGAGGCGATTTGTTTGGGGTGTGAGCTGGGGGGAGGGCAGCGAAATGGCAGGGGATAGGGTTACTTGGAGGTGATTTGTTTGGGGTGTGAGCTGGGGGAAGGACAGGGAAATGGCAGAGGATAGGGTGACTTGGAGGCGATTTGTTTGGGGTGTGAGCTGGGGGGAAGGGCTACGAAATGGCAGGGGACAGGGCAACATGGAGGTAATTTGTTTGTGGCCACCCCTTACAGGACTAAGGCGTCTGGCAATAGATTAACAGACAGATAGATAAATTGTCGTCATTATACCAACTTTACTCAATTTTTTGCCCATAAAATGAACTTGGGTTTTGAAGTAACAAGAGTCCTATTTAGCAATGTGTCAAAGAGAAAGTTAAGTCTCACCTTGGAGGATGTCAAGTACACGTATGATGGCAGCAGCTACATCACCTTGGAGGATGTCAAGTACACGTATGATGGCAGCAGCTACATCACCTTGGAGGATGTCAAGTACACGTATGATGGCAGCAGCTACATCACCTTGGAGGATGTCAAGTACACGTATGATGGCAGCAGCTACATCACCTTGGAGGATGTCAAGTACACGTATGATGGCAGCAGCTACATCACCTTGGAGGATGTCAAGTACATGTATGATGGCAGCAGCTACATCAGGTTTCATGTGCGTTGGCCACATCTTTGCTCCACCTCGTTCAACTTCTATCACCTTGTTCAACTTCTCTATCATCCATCTTCACCTCGTTCAAACTCAGTACTACAACTGTCTTCTGTTTCTCCTCCATATCAGTCTTGGCAAATCCTGAAAATAATAATAACAACAATTTTTTCCAAGGCAATTGATGGCTGCTTTAAATGGCTGTACTTTTTTATGGTAAATCCAAATATGAAATCAGAGTTTTCCTCTCAGACGTGGTATTCTTGTGACGCCACGTGTGCTGTGGCACACCTAATGTCTGACTTGGCTCGTATCTCTGACTGAGGTAAAGATAATCTTGTTGTTAATGCATCTAAGACTCAGTTTTTACACCTATCAACCTGACAAAATCTTCTACAGGAGTACCCACTAGTGTTTAATAATATCCAGCTCAATCCTGCATCATCCTTGAACATGCTTGGGATTTCATTCACTCGGGACTTTTCTTGGAAAAATCATATTACATCTCTGGTAAAATTTGCTTCCAAGAGATTAGGTGTGCTAAGCCGACCCAGTACCTTCTTTGCACCTGCACAGTTGTTGACTTTATGCAGGGGTTTTATTCACTCCTGTGTAGAGTACAACTCATGTGTGGGGATGCTCCCTACATACAGCTCTTCTCAATAGAGTGGAGTCAAAGGCTTTTCATTTCATTAACTCTCCTCCTCTTACTGGCTCCCTTCAACCTCTGTCTCTTCGCCGCACTGTTGCATCTTTATCTCTTTTCTATCGCTACTTCAATGGTCACTGCTACTCTTACTGGCTTCCTTCAACCTCTGTCTCTTCGCCGCACTGTTGCCTCTTTATCTCTTTTCTATCACTACTTCAATGGTCATTGCTCCTCTGAACTGTCTGCTTGCATCCCTCCACCTCTACGACGGGTGCGTAACACCCGTCTAGCAGCAAACTCTCATCCCTTTTCTGTCCAACTCTCTAATGCAAGAGTTAACCGTTATTCCCAGTCCTTCATTTATGCAACAGGTCAGCTCTGGAACTGTCACACTTTGTCTGTATTTCCTACTTCCGATGATCTGTTTTTCAAACACACAGTGGTAGGTGATGGTGACCATCATCCACTCACTTGATGTAGTGCTGCCAACTTCTTCCTTAACCTTTATCATTCTTTTTCTGTGCCTGGCCTCCTCTCTTCCTATTTCCTCCATCTTTCCTGTCACTTCTTATTGCTTGTCTTTCCTTTACATGTGGCTTTACATTGAGTGACAAGCCAAATGGTTTCCTGTAAGCCACGAAACCATTTACAACGCTGGGTGGTAACCATATAACCAAACCATACGTGCTCCCTACGTGTCAGCAAGTGGGTTGGTGGAGGGTTAGTGCCCCTCCCCGTAAAACAACTAACTCAAAGTCAAATGGCCACCTTCTTACGGGATTATGGCGTCTGGCAATAGACAGATAGATAGAAAGTGTGTCCAGGCATCTCGAAATGAACGGATCTTGAATTTGGCTGCCATTTGTATTTTGCTTTTTTTCTTGGAAGGAACGGTTTGCGGGCTCGTGGCCTTTGGTTCCTTCTTCCTTGCATTAAAAATAATATATATATATATGTTGGTCATTTATCGTACTCAGGGAATACAAAATGAATTATATATAATTTTTTAATATTAGGCATAAAGTTTGATATATAATTAACACAGTGTATTGGTTTGGAGGTAAAGAACTGCTAATGGTGGGCGGCCATGCCTTTGGCTATTACGTCGGATAAATGGGCTATTACTGTCATTGCAAAGACTTGTGTGGCATCTCGTCTGAGTGGACGCATTTTTACATCAAACCTATTTAGCTTCTTTATTGGTCAACATGACAGGATGTGGAGAAGGCATTGTGTATGTCCTGTGAGTGAGTTGGAAGATGGCAGGCGTGGATGATGATGATGATGATGGTGGTGGTGGTGGTGGTGGAGAAGGCATTGTGTATGTCCTGTGAGTGAGTTGGAAGATGGCAGGCGTGGATGATGATGATGATGGTGGTGGTGGTGGTGGTGGTGGTGGTGGAGAAGGCATTGTGTATGTCCTGTGAGTGAGTTAGAAGATGGCAGGCGTGGATGATGATGATGATGATGGTGATGGTGATGGTGGTGGTGGTGGTGGTGGAGAAGGCATTGTGTATGTCCTGTGAGTGAGTTGGAAGATGGCAGGCGTGGATGATGATGATGATGATGATGGTGGTGGTGGTGGTGGTGGTGGTGGTGGTGGTGGTGGAGAAGGCATTGTGTGTGTACTGTGAGTTGGAAGATGGCAGGCGTGGATGATGATGATGATGATGATGATGGTGGTGGTGGTGGTGGTGGAGAAGGCATTGTGTATGTCCTGTGAGTGAGTTGGAAGATGGCAGGCGTGGATGATGATGATGATGATGATGGTGGTGGTGGTGGTGACGATGATGATGTTGGTGGTGGTGGTGGTGGTGACGATGATGATGTTGGTGGTGGTGGTGGTGGTGGTGGTGGTGGTGACGATGATGATGATGATGATGATGGTGGTGGTGGTGGTGGTGGTGATGGAGAAGGCATTGTGTATGTACTGTGAGTGAGTTGGAAGATGGCAGGCGTGGATGATGATGATGATGATGATGATGATGGTGGTGGTGGTGGTGGTGGTGGTGGTGACGATGATGATAATGATGATGATGATGGTAGTGGTGGTGGTGGTGATGCGGCGGCGGTGGTCATGATGATGATGATGGTGGTGGTGGTGGTGGTGATGGCGGAGGCGGTGGTCATGATGATGATGATGATGGTGGTGGTGATGATAATGATGATGATGATGGCAGTGGTGGTGGTGGTGATGGCGGCGGCGGTGGTCATGATGATGATGATGATGGTGGTGGTGTGGTGGTGGTGATGGCGGCGGCGGTGGTCATGATGATGATGGTGGTGTGGTGGTGGTGATGGCGGCGGCGGTGGTCATGGTGATGATGATGATGATGGTGGTGTGGTGGTGGTGATGGCGGCGGCGGTGGTCATGATGATGATGATGGCTTACACTTCTCCTTCTTTCCTCCCTCCCTCCTCTTCCTTCCTGTCTCTGCCTCCGTGACTGACCTTGTTGTGTTGTGCAGGTGAGTGAGGTGCTGGGGGCCATGGACCCCTCCTCCACCCTGGTCCATCTGGACCTGGCATGGGGGGGGTCAACAAGAGGGCGGGTCCACATCCGGCTGAGTCCCAACACGCCTGCAGCACGGCAGTTTGTGCTGCTGTGTACCGGCCAGACCGGCGTCTCATACCGCAACACTAAATTACACGACGTGTGGTACAAGGGCAGGCCGAGGGAGTGTGTGTGGGGTGGGGACTACGAAGGGAAGGGAGGGGCAGGAGGGGCAGGGATAATAGACATCAGGGGTGGGCAGTACCGGCAGTCAGGCAGGGCGGGGGCCGTGTGGTGGTGCTGGTATGATGCTGCTGCCACGGCTGCCCAGTTTGGCATCACCACCAGGGACTGTGAAGGTGACTTGCCGTTCCCTAATGTCTTTGGTGAGGTGGTCAGCGGGCTGGAGGTGGTGAGGGCAGCAGCCAACCACAGTGACATCACACAGGTCACTGTGGTGGACTGTGGTATTGTGCTCAACCAATAGTTACTCTACTACATCAGTGTACTCTAATGTACATCTTTCATGATAATTGTATTACATTGTACATCGTGTACTGTACGTACCACCATGATTACTACCCCCATGTACAGCATTGTACTACCCTCATGTACTATTCCCATGACTACTATACTATGCTGTACAGTACACATAAGGGTAGTACAGTACACATAAGGGTAGTACAGTACACATAAGGGTAGTACAGTACACATAGTGATGTACATTAAACATACCAACCAACCTATTGACAAAAGACAACCAAGTGCTGCGGCTCTCTCTCTCTCTCTCTCTCTCTCTCTCTCTCTCTCTCTCTGGGTCTAAAATAATAATAATAATAATAATAATAATGACCATATTGTTCATAATTAGTAATAATAATGATCCAACAAACCAACGTTGTCTGGCTGCACTTATGAACACAGCGGTTAATTCAAATGTTTTTACCATATATGTTCTTTTATCTATCTATCTATCTATCTATATACAGGGTGTTTCAAAAAACGTGTTCATAAATATGAGGACATATTCATCAGACAAAACTAAGACTATATTACTCTGTAACGTTTTGGCTGAGTAGTTGTAATTTGGGAGATATTACACGTTTAAAGTTATCGATAGATAGAAAATATAAAAGTCTCGGGAGTGAAAACGACAATGTCATAGGTAAGCCAGGGCAGGAAGGCCAGGCCAACACGTGCTACTGCGGTTAGACTAGTGGTTCGGCCTGGCTACACCAATTGCAATGCTGCAACCTTGACGCCAGTAGTAGTAGTAGTAGTAGTAGCAGTAGTAGTAGTAGTAGTAGTAGTATTGCTATTATTATTATTATTATTATTATTATTATTATTTATTATTAATATTATTGTTGTTATTATTATTATTATTATTATTATTATTATTATTGTTATTATTACTATTATTATTAGTATTAGTATTAGTATTAGTAGGCCTAGCTGAAGTAGTAGTACTAGCAATTGTAGTAGTAGTAGCTACTACTACTACTACTACTGGCGTCAAGGTTGCAGCATTGCAATTGGTGTAGCCAGGCCGAACCACTAGTCTAACCGCAGTACTACTACTACTACTACTACTACTGGCGTCAAGGTTGCAGCATTGCAATTGGTGTAGCCAGGCCGAACCACTAGTCTAACCGCAGTACTACTACTACTACTACTACTACTGGCGTCAAGGTTGCAGCATTGCAATTGGTGTAGCCAGGCCGAACCACTAGTCTAACCGCAGTACTACTACTACTACTACTACTACTGGCGTCAAGGTTGCAGCATTGCAATTGGTGTAGCCAGGCCGAACCACTAGTCTAACCGCAGTAGCACGTGTTGGCCTGGCCTTCCTGCCCTGGCTTACCTATGACATTGTCGTTTTCACTCCCGAGACTTTTATATTTTCTATCTATCGATAACTTTAAACGTGTAATATCTCCCAAATTACAACTGCTCAGCCAAAACGTTACAGAGTAATATAGTCTTAGTTTTGTCTGATGAATATGTCCTCATATTTATGAACACGTTTTTTGAAACACCCTGTAGATATATATATATAGAGAGAGAGAGAGAGAGAAAGAGAATATATATATATATATATATATATATCTGTATATCTATATATATATCTCTCTCTCTCTCTCTCTCTCTCTCTCTCTCTCTATATATATATATATATATATATATATCTATATATATATATATATATGTATATATATATATATATATATATATATATATATATATATATATATATACTGCAGCAACAGCAGGGCTTGTACAGTCGTCAGCATAAATTCGCTGCAAGGCCACTCGTGTGATGTGCGTGCTTTTGTCTGGCAACAGTGTAAGGGCAGTAGTTGCCACATAGACTTTGATACACTTTAAAGACGTGTTTGGAAGAAAGGCTACTAGAGACCGCCTAGAGTCCAATATTCTGTATATGGTATTGGATTAGTGTAAAAAAGTGCAAGAGTTGACCCAACCATGTTATGGAACGACGTACCAGCCTAATATTGTGTCACTGGTCATTATAATTGTGTCTAAGCTGCCTTCCCCTTTCTCCTCCTTACTCCTGATGTCCCCTCCACCCCTCCTCTCCCTGCTACCTCCCACCCACGTTCATGTCTCTCCACTTTCTGCTCTGCCCACCCTCTCTACCTTCATTCCTTTAGCCACGGCACTAACCCGACTGGTGCCTGGTAATTGTCTGGCCTGTTTACTAAACCCAGGCCGTCCTGTTCTCCATTGCTGGCAATACTTTAAGCCAACTAACTGTATCCAAGGCTAATTAGCAATAGTCCTTCCTGTTCCAGTGCCATTCTCACCCTCCCTGTCTCCTTCCCACTCCTTGTATTCAAGTTGTCAGGCTTTTCTCCAGCCCTTGTCACCACCAAAAGCCGCTACATACACACACCTACCAGCTCTCCTTCCTGCCACGGATTCCTTACTGTTTTTTTTTTTTTTTTTTTTTTTTTTTTTTTTTTTGAGTGAGCCTGGCGGTGTGTGGGTATTATTTCAGTAGGCGGAATTAAACCTACATTGGTGGCCATTGCTGCTATTTGTCTCTGTCTCTTTGCACGCCAAACGTTGCCATTTTCTTGCTACTGTTCACTGATTCATGAAGCAGTATCAGAAGCCTAATGTTTGGAATTGCTTCATCATGTTTGAAGTACTGAGTGGCAGAAAACGACTGTGGCCTGGCAAGAATCTCACCAATGTAGAGAAACAAAAAGTTACAGGAAGAGACAAGAAACAGAGAAGAGTGGGGTTTATTGCGTGGATTAGCGCCGTGGATAATATAAGCTAGACAGGGTGGGCAGAGAGGGGAGAAGACATGAAGGAGAGCAGGGAGGGAGGTGTGGTGAGAGGTAGGCTGGGGAGGGGCATCGGCAGGAGTACGGGGGAGAGAGCGGAAGTGTCACCATTCCACAACATTCTTGGGTCATCTTTAGCACATTATTTTTCTAATCCAATCTAAAGAATATTGCACTGTGGCCGATGTACAGTAGTAATTCTTACCAACACGTCTTGAGAGCGTAAACAAAGCTTATGTGGCAACTAGTTGCCATACACCGTTGCCAGACCAAACCAGCCACATCACACCAGCAGGCTTGCAGCCAATTTGTGCTGACCACTGTACATACATCTGGCTCTTTATTGGCTAACGTTTCGCTACAATACTTCTACCATCATCAGAGCCTAAACAAGAAATAAAGCAGTGTACATGTAATATTCTACCTTACAATATTGTACTCATAAGTAATACAAAGGACATGTAATATTCTGCCTTACAATATTGTACTCATAAGTAATACAAAGGACATGTAATATTCTGCCTTACAATATTGTACTCATAAGTAATACAAAGGACATGTAATATTCTGCCTTACAATATTGTACTCTTAAGTAATACAAAGGACATGTAATATTCTGCCTTACAATATTGTACTCTTAAGTAATACAAAGGACATGTAATATTCTGCCTTACAATATTGTACTCATAAGTAATACAAAGGACATGTAATATTCTGCCTTACAATATTGTACTCTTAAGTAATAAATAGGACATTAATTTCTGCATAAAAGCCTTAAGGTGAAAAGTGCAACAGGAATAATTTTGGGTGAAATTAACCTACGTGAAAATAATGAATGTAAAAGCTTGGCAAGGGCCAGCCCCTTGTGTTGTTGTATAAGTACTGTGTATACCTGTACAACAGTAAGTATTTGCATGCCTCTGTTGTTTTATAAGTACTGTGTATACCTGTACAACAGTAAGTATTTGCATGCCTCTGTTGTTGTATAAGTACTGTGTATACCTGTACAACAGTAAGTATTTGCATGCCTCTGTTGTTGTATAAGTACTGTGTATACCTGTACAACAGTATTTGCATGCCTCTGTTGTTGTATAAGTACTGTGTATACCTGTACAACAGTAAGTATTTGCATGCCTCTGTTGTTGTATAAGTGTAATGCCACAGATTTAGTATTCATGTATATGTTTAGAGGTACTGTAATTTCTAAGTTAGATAGAGTGTAATCTGAATACTAGTCTATAAGGCTCCTGTTCTAAGTAGTAGTTCATGTGTTAATGATCGATGTAGGGACCACTTTATTTTTATATGTATATATCTCTGTATCTATGCATAGGTAGTGTAACTGGAAGTGTTGAGCTATGGGAGTTCCCCCCATCTGGTTGTTAACGAATAACAGATGTGGGCAACGTCCCCCCCTTGCTTGTGGTGCATCGTTGCCGGGCGCCAAATTTAAACCTTAAACAGAATAATAATGGGTATGCAATTCTTTCCGTATCATTGTTGTGAAATGCTTACTAATGAAGCTGCTAGAATCCAAATATGTGAAATTAATAGTCAAAAAAGACAAAGATAATGTAATTTGGGAGGACCAAGTAGTTCCGCTTGCCTTAGCCGTCACTAGATGGCATGAGCTGCCCCAAACTCAGGGCGGGATGGCAGTAAATTTAGTATTTAAATGTAGTAAGGATTGATTCTCAAATTTTCTCCAATTCAATCAAAAGTCCTAACGTCATGTGTACTCTACTATATAAATAGTGAAGAGAATTAAACCCCACCATATCGCAAAAACACAGTCTCATTTGATCTAGCAGTAGCGTCCCTACGTGCCCGACAAGCCACATTGGCTACCCAGACGTCGTGGATAACAGACGTTGATTCAGGTGAGCTGTACACATTCCTCCTTTCTCCCCCCTTTGCTTGTTTTAATCCTTACTTGTCGTGAACAATATGAAGTAATGTTGTTAAAAGCTTAACGTAGAGATTGGCTACTCAGACATGGTGGATAACAGACGTTGATTCAGTTCACAGACACCGTGACTTTGGGGCGTGCACGAGGCCATCATGTGATATTGCCCATAGACTTGATGTACACACACACTTACACTACCCATGAATAGTTTTATAAACTGAATGTAGTAGAAATTGAATTATGAATCAATCAGGTGAACCTTTTTTTTATAGTCGTTAAGGTACAGAATTTTGAAAGTTAATGTGATCATGTAACGGAAAGGCGAATTCAAACTCATCAACCGTTTTCTTTTCTCTTCTATTACTAGGTTAGGAATATTGGAAGTGTTGAAGGGAACTTAGTGGTTGTGAGAAAAATGTGATTTTTGAGTTGTTCCTCGAGGCTAAACAAGCCCGAGTGATTATGAATTATTAGTGATTATGAATTATTGATGATTATGAATTATTAGTAATTATGAATTATTAGTGATTATGAATTATTAGTGATTATGAATTATTAGTGATTATGAATTATTAGTAATTATGAATTATTAGTGATTATGAATTATTAGTAATTATGAATTATTAGTGATTATGAATTATTAGTGATTATGAATTATTAGTAATTATGAATTATTAGTGATTATGAATTATTAGTAATTATGAATTATTAGTGATTATGAATTATTAGTAATTATGAATTATTAGTAATTATGAATTATTAGTGATTATGAATTATTAGTGATTATGAATTATTAGTGATTATGAATTATTAGTGATTATGAATTATTAGTGATTATGAATTATTAGTGATTATGAATTATTAGTGATTATGAATTATTAGTGATTATGAATTATTAGTGATTATGAATTATTAGTGATTATGAATTATTAGTGATTATGAATTATTAGTGATTATGAATTATTAGTGATTATGAATTATTAGTGATTATGAATTATTGATGATTATGAATTATTAGTAATTATGAATTATTAGTGATTATGAATTATTAGTGATTATGAATTATTAGTGAATTGTGTGATGAGTTTATACTGCCCCGACGAAATAGAACAAAAGTGAATATTTTTGGTTCCAGGCTATGCCAGCCCGAAAAGACGATTCATGCCAATAAATGTCCCAGTCTTGAGGCTATTGACGAGCCCAAGAATAACCGATAATAAAGAGTGTGGTATGATGACCTCAGAAATCACTGTTGAATATTTAAATTGTTTCGCTTGGTAACAGTATTGTATGATTTTTGCCCAAACTATGGCTTAATTTACAACCCTTTTACATATGATTAAAGGTCATGTAATTCAAAAATGTCTGTTGATTAACAAATATAGAATTATTAAAGTAGAATAAAGTATATGTCATTTTGATATCCAACCAAGGGAATTATGTCCTCTCACGCATAACTCACTCCCCTTCCAGTTCAAGATTCCTCCGCTTTGGGAACGACTAACACACGTGGTACTGACTTATTCTCGACTCGGCCAGACTACAAACGCTACCAAAAATATCTGTTAAGCAATTAACCTTTATCATTCAAAGTCGAAGTGCTTCCCCTCTTTGTTTTACTGAGGTGAATACTTTATCAGTCATTGAGGGGAGACTAAGTTGAGTACCATTTGTATTATCAACGAGTACGTTAAACAGAACCACAACGGTGGGATATATATATATATATATATATATATATATATATATATATATATATATATATATATATATATATATACGACCATTACAATCTTCCATCCACCATTCTGAAAATATTACAGAGAAGCCATCCATCCATCCATCAGCCAATCCTACGTTGCCCCATGAGCAGCGTAACAACCCGGGGCTAGGCACTACATCGAGTGAGTGGATGGCGAGCACCCCCACTTACCACTAAAAAGGATTTATACTGATTTTACAACAACAGAGACAGACTGACAAATGAGGAAGTGAAGGAGCGTTGTGGTGTGGAGTTACATGGAGAGACAGACTGACAAATGAGGAAGTGAAGGAGCGTTGTGGTGTGGATGTGGATGTGATAGGAAGCGTTAGGAGAAACACACTGAGGTGGTTTGGCCATGTGGAGAGGATGGAGAGTGAGAGACTGACGAGGAGAGTGTATGTGAGTGAGGTGGAGGGGGGAAGAGGGAGGAGGAGGCCAAGGATGAGATGGAGGGATGGAGTGGAGAGGTATATGAGAGAGGGGTGTGTGAGCTGGGAGCAGGGCAGTGAAATGGCGGGGGACAGGGCGACATGGAGGCAATTTGTTTGTGGCCACTCCTTCTGGGATTAAGGCGTGTGGCAATAGACAGATAGATAGATAGACAGAGGAAGGCTAGAGGGTAATTTTAGACCAAGTTAGGGTCAAAGAGAAAAAGGAGAAATAAAAGAAAAGAGAGAAAAACGTCAAGATGTAGTGTCAAAGGTGCGTAAAGCTATGAAGGTGGTGGTGATCCCTAACGCCTTTGGCTCGGGTAATGGTGGCAGCCACGGCCGCCGTCAGCAGCAGTGTGTCGTTGTGTGGCACCAAATGGCCGCTGACATCCTAACTCCCGCCCCCTACACCTATACCGTACTGCCCTCCACCCAGGTAGTGCACGTGTACCGCCTCTTGTGTGTACTGTGTGCAAGGGCTACACTACTAGTATGAGTAGGCTTTATTATTATTATTATTATTATTATTATTATTATCAATATCATCTTTATTATCATCATTTTACTGGTGGTGGTGGTGGTGGTGAAGACTAATCAGTATTTATAGTAAAAGATTGCCTAGAATTTACAATATACAGAGAGATAGATAGATAGATAGAGAGAGAGAGAGAGAATTATAATAATAATAATAATCTATCTATCTATCTATCTATTGCCAGACGCTTCAATCCCGTTTGGGGTGGCCACTAACAAATCGTCTCCACGTCTCCCTGTCCCCCACCATTTCACTGCCCTGCTCCCAACTCACACACACCTCTCTCATATACCTCTCCATCTTTATTATTATTAGTATTAGTATTATTATTATTATTGTCATTATTATTATTATTATTATTATTATTATTATTATCATCATCTTTATTATCATCATTATACTGGTGGTGGTGATGGTGGTGAAGACTGATCAGCATTTATAAGAAAAGATTGCCTAGAATTTACAATATACAGAGAGAGAGAGAGAGAGATAGAGAGAGAGAGAGAGAGAGAGAGAGAATTATAATAATAATAATAATCTTTCTATTGCCAAACGCCTCAATCCCGTTTGGGGTGGCCACAAACAAATCGCCTCCACGTCGCCCTGTCCCCCGCCATTTCACTGCCCTGTTCCCAACTTACACCCCCCTCTCTCATATACCTCTCCACCCCATCCCTGCATCTCATCCTCGGCCTCCCCCTCCCTCTTCCCCCCTCCACCTCACTCACATACACTCTCTTCGTCAGTCTCTCACCCTCCATCCTCTCCACATGGCCAAACCACCTCAGTGTGTTCCTCATAACGCTTCCTATCACATCCACATCCACGCCACAACGCTCCTTTATATCCTCATTCGTCAGCCTGTCTCTCCATGTGACTCCACAGGCTCCTCTTAAATAACTCATTTCCACTGCTCTCACTCTTGACTTGTGTCCTTCCAACAACATCCAAGCTTCACTTCTGTACGTCAGAGTTGGTATCACAATACTGTCATATAGTAACTTTTTCACTTCCATGCTCACTTCCCTGTTTCTTATCACTGCTTTCAAATAACCAGCAACCTTTCTTCCCTTCTGTACCCTTTCAAGCACTTCACCCTCCAAACCTCCATCCTTACTCATCACACTACCCAAATACTTAAACGTGCTCACATTTTCCAATTCCTCACCATCCAACCTCGCTGTACATTCATTGACTTCACCTCGCTCAGAGACCATCACTTTACTCTTCCCTACATTCACCTTTAGATTCCGTTTCTTACACACTCTCCCAAACTCATCCACCAAGCCTTGCAGCTCCCCTTCGTCTTCACTCAACAACACAGTATCATCTGCAAACAACAGTACAGGGAGTTTCCAAACACTATCCTCTCTCACCAGGGCCACTCCAACATCCACTAACCTACCTTGTACCTCTTTTATTACCCCATCCATGTTCAGATTGAACAACCATGGAGACATGACACATCCCTGTTTCAACCCAATCTTCAAAGAGAAAAATTCATTTAGTTCACCATCCACATGCACTGCAGCCTTCGCACCATCGTACATACTCTTCACAGCATTCAACAACTTCCTATCTACTCCATATATTCTTAACACTTTCCAGAATCCTAGTCTACCCACCATGTCATATGCTTTCTCCAAATCCATGAAAGCCGCATACAACTTCTTTCCCTTCTCTAGAAACTTTTCCACTAAAGATCTAAGAATGAATATCTGATCTACACAACCTCTTCCCTTCCTAAAGCCTCCCTGTTCTTCTCCAACTAATTCCTCTGTTCTTTCTCTAACTCTGTCAATAAGTATCCTACCATACACTTTTCCTATTATACTAAGAAGACAAATGCCCCTATGATTACCACACACTTCTTTTTCCCCTTTTCCTTTGTCTGTCTATCTATCTATCTATAGCCGGACTCTCTAATCCCGCAAAGGGTGGCCGCAGACAAAACGCCTCCACGTCGCTCTGTCACCCACCATTTGACTACCCTCCCCCCAACTCATCCCCCCCTCCCTCCTTTGTACAAGGGAATAATTATACCTGACTTCCAATCCTCCGGGACTCTACCTTCCTCCCAGGCCAATCTGCACATCTTCCACATCCATTCTATCACTATCTCTCCCCCATGCTTCAGCATTTCACCACACACTCCATCAATTCCCGGGGCTTTCCCTATTTTGACTTTCTTCATTGCTTCCACAACTTCTATCCTACTGATTTCTTCCTGTCTTCTCACCTCCCTCCTTCTCCCAGCCATTCCCCAGCCACTTATACTCGCATTACTTCCATCCTCTATGTTCAACAATTCCTTAAAGTGTTCTCTCCATCTGCTCACTTTTTCTCCCTTCTCCACTAGTAATCTACCATTTTTATCTTTCACTCCCCTGCTAACTTCACTTCCACCCTGTCTTACTCTTTTCACCTCTTTCCAGAACATTTTCTTACAGTCCCTCCACTTTACACTCAAATTCCTTCCAAATTCCTCATCTACTCTCTTCTTACTCTCTCTTACTAATCTTTTCACCTCTCTCTTTCTACAAATAACTCTCTCTTCCGCCTCTCAGCTTCTTCCACGCCCCTTTTTCTCATCCATTCATTGTATGCTTTCTTCTTTTGTGCCACAGCCTGTCTCACCTCTTCAGTCCACCACGCTATTCCTTGCACCCCCCTCCGTCTTCTCTTCCTTCCATACACCACATCACATGCTGCACATATTTCTTCTGTAAATATGCTACACACACCTTCCACGTCCCCCATCTGCTCCAATCCATATTTGCCCAATCGTTCCTCCACTTCTCTCTTATACTCTGCCTTTTTCTCATCCTCTTGTAACCTTTCCACTCTCCTTGCAACTACTCCTTCCTCTCGTCTTTCCCTTCTTCTATTCCTCCATCTTACTTGAATCCTAATTCTGGCCACCACCAAGTAGTGGTCAGAAAGTCCACTCCCCCAACCTCTATAAGCTCTTGCATCCATTACACATCTTCGCATCCTTTCATCCACACACACATAATCAATCATTGCCTTCCTTTCATTCAGTTCACCACCCACCCTTCTCATCACTCGCCATGTATACCTGTGGATCATTTTATGCCTGAAGAGGGTATTGGCTATCACCAACCCCTCCCAGCACAAATGTCCACTAACGCACTGCCATTCTCATCTATCTCAGCAGGCACACCCCACTCACCAACTATTCCATCCACCTTCACATTCCCAACTTTACCATTCATATCACCAATCAAAAACACTCTCTCATTCCTTCCAAACTTTTCCATGCACACTTCCACATTTGTCCAGAACTCTTCTCTCACTCTTCTAGCACGATCTTGCGTTGGCGCATACACACACACAATCGCCCACATTTGTATTCCAACTTTCAACTTTACCCACACAATCCTTGACCCAACTGATCCATACTGTCTTATGCTCTTCTTCCATCTTTTACTCACAACTATACATACTCCTTCCTTTGCCCTCTCATTCTGACCTACGCCTTTGAATCAACTTTTGAACTATTTTTGCAACTATCTATATGTATGTACCTAATAAATATATCACTACATCGGGTGTCTGGATGGTACCTACTAATTTGGCACACAGGTAGGTGGAGAGACAGGTAGCGAAAATAAATACTGATGCCTTTTACTAAACTTTTATTTTATTTTGCAACTCTCTCTCTCTCTCTCTCTCTCTCTCTCTCTCTCTCTCTCTCTCTCTCTCTCTCAAGTAAATCTGTCACTACATCGGGTGAGTGGATGGCACCTATTTGATAGATACATAGGGTAGAGGAAATAAATACTGATCCTTTTAATAATCTTTTAGTCTATTTTTGCGACTGTGCATAGATGTCTATAGAATAATTGTCACTACATCGGATGAGTGGATGATACGAACTAGATAGAGAGATAGGTATGTCGACAGAGGTAGAGAACACTGTAATGTATTTTAATCATCTTTTAATCTTTTTTGAAACTAAATATCATTATCTAATAAATCTGTCACTACATCGGATGAGTGGATGGTACCTACCGGATAGATAGATAGGAAGATAGAAAGACAGGTTGATAAAATAAATACTGATGCCTTTTACTCAGCTTTTAATCTATTTTTCCAGCTAGCTATAACATTACGTATCTACCGTATCAAATAAATCTATCACTACATCGGGTGAGTGGATGGTACCTACATGATAGATAGATAGAAAGGCAGACAGACAGGTAGATCAAATAAATACTGATGCCTTGTAATCAACTTTTAATCTATTTTTGCAACTATCTATTTGTATCTGTCTAATAAATCTGTCACTTTATCGGGTGAGTGGATGGTGCCTACCTCACAGATAAAGATGGTAGAGAAAATAAATAGTGATGCCTTTTGATCATCTTCTTATCTATTTCTGCAACTAACCATATGAATCAATCTAATAAATGTATCACTACACTGGGTGAGTGGATGGTACCTCCTAGATAGATAGACAGATAGATAGAAGGTATAGAGACAGATAGAGAACATAAATATCGATGTTTATTAATCAACTTTTAATCTATTTTTGCAACTAGCTATATGCTAATGTCTATTACTACATCGGTGAGTGGATGGTACCTGCTAGATAGAAAGACAGGTCTGTAGACAGACAGGTAGAGAAAAGGACTTTCCATTACTTTGAAAAACTTTTGAATCTACAGTATATTCGAGACGATTTTTATCTAATTAAACTAGTACTTCATCGGGTGAGTGGATGGTACCTACTGGGTAGATATTCAGTAGGTAGACAGGCAGGTATACAAAATAAATATTGATGCCTTTTAAGCAACGCCAGAATTATTTTTGCAACCATCTATATTTATGTATCTAATAAATCTATCACTACATCGGGCGAGAGGATGGTACCTACTAGATAGAAAGATAGATAGGCAGACAGACAGGTGGAGATAATACTGATGCCTTTTATTCAACTCTTAATCTATTGTCGCATGTATCTACATGTATCTATCTAACAGATCTATCACTACATCGGGTGAGTGGATGGTACGTAATAAATAGGTAGGTAGTCAGACAAGTAGATAAAATATATATTGATGTCTTTTAATCAACATTTAATCTATTTGTGCAACTAACTACCGGTATGTGTATCTATCTGATAAATTAATAATTAACTACATCGGATGAGTGGATGGTACCTAGTAGATAGATGGATAGGATAGTAGACAGAGAGAGAAAAAATCAACATTAATGCTTTTTGATAAACTTTTAATCTATTCTTGCAACTATCTATATGTATCTATCCAATATATGTATCACTACATTGTGTGAGTGGATGGTAACTCCTAGATAGATAAATAGAAGGTACAGAGACAGGTACATAGAAAATAAATACTGACGCCTTTTAATCAACTTTTAATCTGTTTTTTCAACTATACAGTATGTACCTATCCAATAAATATATCACTACGTCGGGTGAGTGGACGGTACCTACTTGGTAGATAGACAGTAGGTCAACAGACAAGTAGAGAAAATAATTACTGATGATTTTTAATTAACTTTTAATATATTTTTGCAACTATATGTATGTAACAAATTTCCTAAAATTTACTGATCTACCAGAAGACCCGCCGACATGTTGTAAAAATACCCCCACTAATACCACTACACCAGTCCTGTATGAGACAGCCCTAGCATGTATTCAGTATGGACGGTGGGTGTTAGTGCCATAAAAATACCCCCGCTAATACCAATACACCAGTCCTGTATGAGACAGCCCTAGCATGTATTCAGTATGGACGGTGGGTGTTAGTGCCGTAAAAATACCCCCGCTAATACCAATACACCAGTCCTGTATGAGACAGCCCTAGCATGTATTCAGTATGGACGGTGGGTGTTAGTGCCATAAAAATACCCCCGCTAATACCAATACACCAGTCCTGTATGAGACAGCCCTAGCATGTATTCAGTATGGACGGTGGGTGTTAGTGCCATAAAAATACCCCCGCTAATACCAGTACACCAGTCCTGTATGAGACAGCCCTAGCATGTATTCAGTATGGACGGTGGGTGTTAGTGCCATAAAAATACCCCCGCTAATACCAATACACCAGTCCTGTATGAGACAGCCCTAGCATGTATTCAGTATGGACGGTGGGTGTTAGCGCCGAAGTGGTGACATGTAGAGGTGTATGGTATGTAGGAGGACTACTGGGCCTTGGCAGCAGGATGTGAAGCCTATGCCATGAGTCGAGCACATAAAAGAGAGAGAGAGAGAGAGAGAGAGAGAGAGAGAGAGAGAGAAGGCGAGGGAACTGATGACATGACAAGGACATTTGAAAGATAGATTGATAGATAGATTGATGGGTAGATAAGTAGATAGATAGATAGATATACGAAGATATACAGATACTAGATAGATAAAGAGATAGATAGACGGACAGATAGATAGATAGTCAACATTTATAGTAGAAAGGAAGAGAAAAATTGGAACGGAAATTTTATAAGAAGGTAGGACTTAAATCCATAGGTAGATAAATAGCTGCAGATAGATAGATAAACGGTTCCACATAGATAGATAAATAGATAGAAGATAGATAGACAGATAGATAAATAGATTGATAGATAGAGATAGAGAGATATAAAGCTGCAATATATGGGTTGAGGGAGGTGCTGACGTGAGGGATAGATAGATACACAGATAGATAAATAGGTCCAGATAGATACACAGATAGATAAATAGGTCCAGATAGATACACAGATAGATAAATAGGTCCAGATAGATACACAGATAGATAAATAGGTCCAGATAGATACACAGATAGATAGAGTCAGTACTTGTAATAAACGGTT
>NC_137067.1:24108306-24133306 GCF_032717465.1 Coenobita brevimanus | reverse complement strand
GTCTATCTTGTAATCTATCAGTCAATCTATCTATCTATCTATCTGTATCAATCTATCTGTCTATGTACCTATGTCTATCTGTCTATCTTGTAATCTATCAGTCAGTGTGGGCAATATGCTGAGGGCAGACTAACCCACACAAAACACATAGGTTCCCTGGCCTTCTATGGGTTGCTGTGGCTATACTTGGCTATACATTGGTTGTGGCTCATTTCCCTGGCCTTAAATGGCTTACCGCTAGTCTGGCTTTACTTGCCTTTACACTGGCTTACCTCAGCGGCGCAGGCAAACATCTGCGGCGGCCACCCAGCCCACAAACCTCTTCTATTTGCCTGCACCTCGCCGTGGGAAGGACCCTGGTGAGGCGGTGTCTACCACAAGGAGGTGCCGGTTGCCCACACGTTGTACTGTACCTGTAGCGGCCCCACAGAAGCATTTACTTACCTGTGGTCGACGGGTCTGCTCGGCCACACACACACGGTAGGGATAAGCAGCAACAACAACGACAACATCCTGGTGAGATTTATACACGCTGAGTCCAATGTAGTGGTGGTGGTGGTAGTAGTAGTAGTAGCAGTAGTACTGCTACTACTGCTAGTAGTAGTAGTTGTAGTAGCAGTAGTAGCGTTGGTGGTGGTAGTAGTAGTAGTAGTAGTAGTAGTAGTAGTGGTAATATTTGGTAGTAGTTGCAGTGGATGGCCAAGTAATATTTGAGGTGGGGTTTGACTAGTAACCAAGGAGACTCATTGCTACCTGATAACTAAAGCTGGTTGAATGTTATGGCAGCAGGACTCAGTGTTGCAGATGTCAAATTGGCCAGTTGCATCAGATGACAACAGACGCCTTGTGCAGCAGCAGGGAAAGGGTTAAGTGCAACCTCTATTATCACTGACCTATTGCAAAGGACGCGCCAACACTGCCACAACTGCCTTTAACCGTCCAAACATTTCAAGGACACATTGCAAGGACAGCGGCGCCAAGTTGCAGGCGCTGACCGTTAACGGCAACTTCCTGAGATGTGTTTTGCTTTTAGTAGTCATTTGTTGGACGTATTTGTTTAATCTGGGTGTCCCGTAAGCATTTTCTTGCATTTCTGTCAAGTATGATCTCAGAATTCTCATCATCTGGCTTATTTTGCCATATCTACATCTTGTTTGTTCACCGGTAACAAGATGTTGACGCAGAAATGGCGCCAGTTTCGAGGGAATGCTGTGGTGAGGATGCAGGGCCGTAGCATCGTCTTATTTAGCCTCTGAACTACGGTAAATAAGGTTCACAGAACCAATAATCTCCTTAAAGATAAATAAACTCTACCATTGTTTATTACAAGCAGGTCAGAAATAATCAAGACATTACCTGTAAACATTCAAAGATTTAAAAAGTAAATCAGCGTTGCCAATGTTGAGTGATGGTACACCTGAAGGCAGCTGCCGCAGATGCAGTCTTTTAAAAGAAACGACCAACGTACACTACGATGGTGATATTTTCTACTTTATTTTTTTCTTTCCATTATGATCCTATCAAGTAAAATCTGTTGTATCACTTACTGATTTAAAACATGGGTAAAAAATTCGTGTAATATTGGTTTTAATCGTCATAAATTTAACTGGAGGAATCTCAGGCACAATGTTGCCTTGGTCACGTGACCCTTGAGACGCAGCGTTGCAGACCATCGGGCAGTCAGTCACCCCGCGGGTCAGGAAGTGGGGGGATGTTGGTGTGCGCAGCTCGTACTAACTTTGCGTTTTCCTTTTATTGGACGTTGGGGGCACTGTGGCTCAGTGGTAGAGCATCGGAGTCGTGATCGGGGGATTGCGAGTTCGAGCCTCGCCCGGGACTGCCGTGCCGGGAGTGGTAGCGCGCTCCTGTAACCTAGCGGGGCTATATGGCCATAGTTGCCTAGCTCGGGGATTAAATCCCTTTTATTGGACGTTAGCGATTGTGTTTGCCGTGATGAATGGACAGACTGGATTACTGTGGAGGCGAGGCAAGTGGCACAAGTGCCGGAAAAAGGAAACTATGCCTGGTATGGACACAGGGTGAGTTGAAATGTATTATTATTATTATTATTATTATTATTATTATTATTAGTATTTGCTGCTACTACTACTACTACTACTACTACCACCACCACTGCTGCTGCTCCTGTTATTATTATTATTATTATTATTATTATTACCGGGTATTATTATTATTATCTAATCTTTCCACATGACCTACAAACAGGTCATCAGTTCACCTTTAATCTATCGATAATCAAAGATAGATACATACGCCTAAGTCATTTTTCAGCCTACCAACCAAGACGAATGTGGACACGCATTTTGCCCACTACGTACCATCCACTCACCCGATGTAGTGATAGATTTATTGGACAGATAGACAGGTGGAAGAGAAGGCTAGATAGATTAACTTTGAAATTGTAAAAAAAATATATATATATTTTTTCCTTTCAGTCTGTCGTAGCTACCATCCACTCACCTGATGTAGTGATAGATTTATCGGATAGATAGACGCAAAAATAGATCAACCTTCAATCTGATGAGTAAGAATGATTTGAGTTTTCTTTGTCCATCCATGTCTATCTGTCTATCTATCTGTCTATCTATCTGATGTAATGATAGATTTATTGGATAGACAGATATGTAAAAATATATTAAAAGACATCAATATTTTTTTCTCTATGTCTGTCTGTCTGTCTGTCTATTTAGTACATACCATCCACACACCTGATGTAGCGATATATGAATTGGATAGATTAATAGACGCAAAAATAGATTAAAACATGATAAATAGCAATTCTCTATCTATCTATCTGTCTGTCTGTCTGTCTATCTATTACGTACCATCCATTCACTTAATGTAGTGATAGATTTATTGGATAGATAAATATACAGACAGGTAAATTATACATAAATACACTTTTTCAATAAATTATCGATAAAAATGGATCTCTGGCTGTCTGCCTGTCTGTCTGTCCATCCATCTCTAGTACGTACCTTCCACTCACCTGATGTAGTGATATTTTTTGGGTAGATAGGTAGGTAGATGCAAAAATAGATAGATTACTTTTGAATTTGTTGAATTACTGATGTTGATTTTTTCACTATCTACGTCTGTCTATCTAGTACATACCATCCACTCACCTGATAAACTTATAGATTTATTGGATAGATAGGTAAATAAATGTAGTATGTAGATAGACAGGTAAATAGATAGACAGGTGCACTTGATGGATATATAGATATCCACCAACACCAGTACGTACCATCCACTCACCTGATGTAGTGATAGATTTATTGGATAGATAGATATATAGATAGATGCAAAAATGAATTAAAGATATCAATATATTTCTCTGTCTAGTACGTGCTATCCACTCACCGGATGTAGTGATAGATTTATTATATAGATAGACAGATAGATGCAAAATAGATAAAAGGCCTCAACATTATTTTCTGTATCAGTCTATAAGCATGTCTGTCTATCTAGTACATACCATCCACTTACTTGCTGTAGTGATAGATTTACTGGGTAGATAGATAGATGCAAAAGTATATTAAAGACATCAGTATTTTTTCTTTATCTGTTTGTTCAACTAGTATATACCATCCACTCACCTGATGTAACTATAGCTTTATTGGATAGATAGATGCAAAAACAGATTAAAAGACATCAGTACCTCTTTCTCTCTCTCTGGTACATACCATCCACTCACCTGATGTAGTGGTAGATATATTGGATAGATGGACAGACACATACATACATAAATAGGTCAACTCGATAACGTGAATGTTTTGACACTGATTCTCTCTCTCTGGTACATACCATCCACTCACCTGATGTAGTGGTAGATATATTGGATAGATGGACAGACACATACATACATAAATAGGTCAACTCGATAACGTGAATGTTTTGACACTGATTCTCTCTCTCTGGTACATACCATCCACTCACCTGATGTAGTGGTAGATATATTGGATAGATGGACAGACACATACATACATAAATAGGTCAACTCGATAACGTGAATGTTTTGACACTGATTCTCTCTCTCTGGTACATACCATCCACTCACCTGATGTAGTGGTAGATATATTGGATAGATGGACAGACACATACATACATAAATAGGTCAACTCGATAACGTGAATGTTTTGACACTGATTCTCTCTCTCTGGTACATACCATCCACTCACCTGATGTAGTGGTAGATATATTGGATAGATGGACAGACACATACATACATAAATAGGTCAACTCGATAACGTGAATGTTTTGACACTGATTCTCTCTCTCTGGTACATACCATCCACTCACCTGATGTAGTGGTAGATATATTGGATAGATGGACAGACACATACATACATAAATAGGTCAACTCGATAACGTGAATGTTTTGACACTGATTCTCTCTCTCCGTCCATCCGTGTATCTATCAGTCTGTCTAGTACGTACCATCCACTCACCTTATGTAGTGATATCCGTACTTGATTGACAAAGACAGATAGAGCCATAGATAGGTGGGTAGACAGACAGACAGATAGACCAGGCTAGAAATAATAATAATAATAATAATAATAATAATAATAATAATAACCAGAGGCCTTCCCAAGGAGAGAATCACACCAGCCGATACATGTCTAGCGCGGCTCGGAATATGACCTTGACCTTGACCTACCTTCACCAGTTTCAAACTTGTAGATTTTCATCCCTACTACACACGTGTCAAATTTTGTGATGATATCTTGAGCGGTTGCGAAGTTATCGTAGTAAAAGACACACAGACATACACACAGACAGACAAATTGAAAACAATACCAGCTTGGCCATCGCGGCTGGTAATGGTAATAGTAATCATCATCATCATCATCTGACCCTGTTTCATCCCTGAGTGGCAGTACGTGAGCAATAAACCCCAACCATCCCTTGGATATAAACCTTCACCGGCTCAAATCCCATTGGAGCGCCGTAATTACCCACTAAACCACCAGGCGCCAAATTTGGTTATATGGTTACCACCCAGCGTAGTAAATGGTTTCCTGGTGTACAGGAAACCATTTGGCTTGTCACTCAGTGTAGAGTCACCCACAGGCAGAAGGAAGGAAAGAAGGAAGGAAACACAGAAAAGGAAAGAGGGAAAGAAAGAGAGCAAAGGGCAGTCATCTGAGAGCAGCACTACATTGAGTGAGCGGATGGTGAGCGCCCCCAAGTACCGCTATAATAATACCGGTAATAATAATAATAATAATATTTACGATATGCTAGTTTTCGCTATTGATAGATGTGTGGGTAGATAAACAAATACATCCTTACACTGATAGATTTTACACAGTTTCACCGCAAGTGCATCAGATGTCTATTATTATTATTATTATTATTATTATTATTTTATTATATTATTAACTCCACAATCTGTGGAGTTCTTACTGATATTGTATATACAGTACTATAATTTTTTTTTTTTTTTTTTTGGGGGGGGGGTAAGATGTAGGTCAGTGGTTGTCAACTATGGCTGGTGAGCCAAAGGTGGGTCGCGAGAGGAATTTTGATGGGTGGCAGGGACATAGAATAGGCCTGATGCTTTCACTGTATTTTATTGACGTAATTGAAACTGTAATTATCCTTATTACACTATTAGCGTATTGACAATAACTACGATAGGCTATATACCGGTTACTATCTCTCTCTCTCTCTCTCTCTCTCTCTCTCTCTCTCTCTCTCTCTCTCTCTCTCTCTCTCTTTCTGATATTTTTACGCCATGGGTGGCGAAGTCTTTAAATATTCCAAATTGGGTCACGCACTATAAAGTGTGGCAACCGCTGATCTAGAAGGCTGGCATTGCAACACCGCTGATCTAGAAGGCTGGCATTGCAACAGCGCTGATCTAGAATGCTGGCATTGCAACACCGCTGATCTAGAAGGCTGGCATTGCAACAGCGCTGATCTAGAAGGCTGGCATTGCAACACCGCTGATCTAGAAGGCTGGCATTGTAACACCGCTGATCTAGAAGGCTGGCATTGCAACAGCGCTGATCTAGAAGGCTGGCATTGCAACACCGCTGATCTAGAAGGCTGGCATTGTAACACCGCTGATCTAGAAGGCTGGCATTGCAACAGCGCTGATCTAGAAGGCTGGCATTGCAACACCGCTGATCTAGAAGGCTGGCATTGCAACACCGCTGATCTAGAATGCTGGCATTGCAACACCGCTGATCTAGAATGCTGGCATTGCAACAGCGCTGATCTAGAAGGCTGGCATTGCAACACCGCTGATCTAGAAGGCTGGCATTGCAACACCGCTGATCTAGAAGGCTGGCATTGCAACAGCGCTGATCTAGAAGGCTGGCATTGCAACACCGCTGATCTAGAAGGCTGGCATTGCAACACCGTTCGGGACAGAGCCTTGACATTGGCAGCAGTGATGTATCTTGGCTGCGTCTTTTGCCATCATCTTTCTTCCCTACCACTACCGCCCTCTGCCCTAGTGTTTCTCTCGCCCAGATTTGTTGGATTGGTTGCATTTCTCTGCAGCTGTATTTTCTCTACTTCTGTATTCCGAATTTTCTGTATTTCTCTGTTTACTGTATTTAGCTTCTTCTGTATTTCCTGTAATTCTGTATTTCCATATTTCTATATGTTCTCTATTTCTGTATTTCTGTATTTTCTGTATTTCTGTATTATATGTTTTTTTCTGTATTTCTACATTTCCGTGTTTCTGTGTTGTCTGTATTTCTGTATTTCCTGTGTTTCTGAATTGTCTGTATTATCTGTATTTATGCAGTTCCATAGTTCTGTATTTCTGTATTCTCTTTATTTCCTGTATTTCTGCATTTTTGTATTTTCTGTATTTCTATATTTATCATTTTCTGTAGTTCTGTATTTTCTGTAGTTCTGTATTTTCTGTAGTTCTGTATTTTCTGTAGTACTGTAGTTCTGTATTTTCTGTAGTTCTGTAGTTCTGTATTTTCTGTAGTTCTGTATTTTCTGTAGTTCTGTAGTTCTGTATTTTCTGTAGTTCTTTTGTATTTTCTGTATATCTGTATTTTCTGTACAGTATTTCTTTTTTCCGTATTTTCTGTATTTTCTGTACCTCTGTTTTCTGCAGTCTGTATTGTCTGTACTTCTGTATTTTCTGTATTTCTGCATTTCCGTATTTCTGTATATTCTGTATTTCTCTGTTTACAATATTTCTCTATCTTATGTATTTTCTGTATTTTTGTATTTCTGTATTTTCTGTATTTCTATATTTTCTGTTTGTATTTCCTGTACTTGTATTTTCTGTATTCTCTGTATTTCTGTATTTTCTGTATTCTCTGTATTTCTGTATTTTGTGTATTGTATGTCATGTAGTTTTTCCTTCCTACTTTCCTCATTTTCTTCACCTTTGGTCTTTTGCTCTTTGTCTTAATTCTCTCATCTTTCTCCCTCAGCATTTGTTTACTGCCATTCCCTTTCCTCTCCTTCCCTAGGCTCATCTTTCTCCCTCAGCATTTGTTTACTGCCATTCCCTTTCCTCTCCTTCCCTAGGCTCATCTTTCTCCCTCAGCATTTGTTTACTGCCATTCCCTTTCCTCTCCTTCCCTAGGCTCATCTTTCTCCCTCAGCATTTGTTTACTGCCATTCCCTTTCCTCTCCTTCCCTAGGCTCATCTTTCTCCCTCAGCATTTGTTTACTGCCATTCCCTTTCCTCTCCTTCCCTAGGCTCATCTTTCTCCCTCAGCATTTGTTTACTGCCATTCCCTTTCCTCTCCTTCCCTAGGCTCATCTTTCTCCCTCAGCATTTGTTTACTGCCATTCCCTTTCCTCTCCTTCCCTAGGCTCATCTTTCTCCCTCAGCATTTGTTTACTGCCATTCCCTTTCCTCTCCTTCCCTAGGCTCATCTTTCTCCCTCAGCATTTGTTTACTGCCATTCCCTTTCCTCTCCTTCCCTAGGCTCATCTTTCTCCCTCAGCATTTGTTTACTGCCATTCCCTTTCCTCTCCTTCCCTAGGCTCATCTTTCTCCCTCAGCATTTGTTTACTGCCATTCCCTTTCCTCTCCTTCCCTAGGCTCATCTTTCTCCCTCAGCATTTGTTTACTGCCATTCCCTTTCCTCTCCTTCCCTAGGCTCAGCTTTCTCTCTTTCTCTCCTTCTCATTCCTCTCCTCTCTTTCTCATTCCTCTCTCATTCTCATTCCTCTCCTCTCTTTCTCCTTTCCCTCTTTCTCATTCCTCTTCTTCTCTCTCTCATTCCTCTCTTTTTCTCTTTCTCATTCCTCTCCTTCTCTCTCTCCCATTCCTCTCTTTCTCATTCCTCTCTCTCTTTCTCGTTCCTCTCTTTCTGATTCCTCTCCTTCTCTCTTTCTGATTCCTCTCCTTCTCTCTTTCTGATTCCTCTCCTTCTCTCTTTCTGATTCCTCTCCTTCCCTCTTTCTGATTCCTCTCCTTCTCTCATTCTGATTCCTCTCCTTCACTCTTTCTCATTCCTCTCTTTCTTTCTCATTCCTCTCTTTCTTTCTCATTCCTCTCCTCTCTTTCTCATTCCTCTCTTTCTTTCTCATTCCTCTTTCTCATCCCTCTCCTTCTCTCTTTCTCATTCCTCTCCTTCTCTCATTCCTCTCCTTCTCTCTTTCTCATTCCTCTCCTTCTCTTTCTCATTCCTCTCCTTCTCTTTCTCATTCCTCTCCTCTCTTTCTCATTCCTCTCCTTCTCTCTCATTCCTCTCCTTCTCTTTCTCATTCCTCTCCTCTCTTTCTCATTCCTCCCCTTCTCTCTTTCTCATTCCTCTCCTTCTCTCTTTCTCATTCCTCTCATTCTCTCTCATTCCTCTCTTTCTCTTTCTCATTCCTCTCTTTCTCATTCCTCTCTTTCTCTCTTTCTCATTCCTCTCTTTCTCTCTTTCTCATTCCTCTCTTTCTTTCTCATTCCTCTCTTTCTTTCTCATTCCTCTCTTTCCCTCTTTTTTATTCCTCTCTTTCTTTCTCATTCCTCTCTTTCCCTCTTTCTCATTCCTCTCTTTCTCATTCCTCTCTTTCTTTCTCATTCCTCTCTTTCTCTCTTTCTCATTCCTCTCTTTCCCTCTTTTTCATTCCTCTCTTTCTTTCTCATTCCTCTCTTTCCCTCTTTCTCATTCCTCTCTTTCTCTCTTTCTCATTCCTCTCTTTCTCTCTTTCTTATTCCTCTCTTTCCCTCTTTCTCATTCCTCTCTTTCTCTCTTTCTCATTCCTCTCTTTCCCTCTCTCATTCCTCTCTTTCCCTCTTTCTCATTCCTCTCTTTCTCATTCCTCTCTTTCTCTCTTTCTCATTCCTCTCTTTCCCTCTTTCTCATTCCTCTCTTTCCCTCTTTCTCATTCCTCTCTTTCCCTCTTTCTCATTCCTCTCTTTCCCTCTTTCTCATTCCTCTCTTTCTTTCTCATTCCTCTCTTTCCCTCTTTCTCATTCCTCTCTTTCTCATTCCTCTCTTTCTTTCTCATTCCTCTCTTTCCCTCTTTCTCATTCCTTTCTTTCTCATTCCTCTCTTTCTTTCTCATTCCTCTCTTTCCCTCTTTCTCATTCCTCTCTTTCTTTCTCATTCCTCTCTTTCTTTCTCATTCCTCTCTTTCCCTCTTTCTCATTCCTCTCTTTCTCTATGTTCATCTTCGATTCGTTTTCTCTTCATTTCTTTCCTGTTTTATTTATTTTTTATACCGTCTTAGTCGGTAACTATTAATTGTTCACCTCCATTCCTCTCTCTCTCTCTCTCTCTCTCTCTCTCTCTCTCTCTCTCTCTCTCTCTCTCTCTCTCTCCGTTTCCTTCATTATTTCATTTCCCATTTTCTTTCTCTGTTTACATTAACGTACTTGGTAAATTCTTATTATTTTCTGAATTTCGATGCTGCATTATTTATTTATTTATTTATGTACTTATTTATTTGCTTTAATAATGGATGTCACCCCCAGTTAACTCTACACTGAGTGACAAGCCAAATGGTTTCTTGTACCCCATGAAACCATTTACTACGCTGGGTGGTAACTGTATAACAAAATGATGCCTGGTTTTCTAAGGGAGGAGGAGGAGGAGGAGGAAATAAAGAGGAGAGAAATAAGAGAAGAGGAGGAGTGAAAGAGGAGAGGAGAAGAGAAGAGAAGGAAAAAGGGTGAGGAGGAAGGAGTGAAGGAAGGAGGAACAGGAGGAGGAGGTGGAGGAGTAAAATATAAGAAAAAGGAAGAGAAAGCAATGGAGGGAGAAGACAGAAGGAAGAGAAGAAGGAAGAGGAAAAAGAGTTAGAGACGAGGGATGAGGAGAGGAGGAGTGAGAGAGGGGGAGGAAAAAGAGGAGGAAGATGGTAAAGAGGGAGAGAAATAACTTGGAAAAAAGAAGAGTAAAAGATGACGATGAGGAAGAGTCGAGAAGAAAAACAGGAGGAGGAGGAAGAGAGAGGAGGTAGAAGACAGAAGGAAAGGGAAAAAGAAGAGAAGAGAAGGCAATAAAAGAGGAAGAGGAGGCAGAGTAAAGGAGAGAATTAAGAGAAGACAAGGAAGAGGAGTGTAAAAGAATAGGTGAAGGAAGAGGAGGAGGAGGGAAAGTAGAGAGGAGGGAGAGGAGGAGAAGGGAGAGGAGGAGGAGGAGGAGGGAGAATAAAGGGGAGGGAGAGGAGGAGAAGAAAGGAGAGTAGAGAGAAGGAGAAAGATTAAAAAGAAAAGTAGGAGGAGGAAGAGGAGGAGAAGGCAGAAAAGGAGGGCAGGATAAAATGGCTGGCTCTCTCACCCCCTTTGTTATGTTTATTTGATGGAGTACATATGTCCTCCTTGTGGCCCTCTTCTGGCTCTTTTCCTTCCTTCCTTCCTCCAGTTTTTACTTCCTTCCTTCCTTCACTTATTAATGTTTTCCTCCCTTCCTTCATTCATTTTTTTTCTTCCTTCCTTCCTCTCTTCATTTTTCCTTCCTTCCTTCATTTATTTTTTCTTTCCTTCATTGTTCCTTCCTTCCTTCAGTCTGGTTTGGGTCAGTCTGTCTTCCTGTCATCACTGCATGTCTCCTTCGTCCCTTCTTTCCTCTCCTTTCTATATATCTCTTTGTCTTCCTCTTTGTTATTCCTTTATTTCTTTGTCCTTTTCTGGGTTTCTCTACAACCTTTACCCTTCCCTTTTTCCCTCTCATTAGTATTTTCCCTTCCTTATATTATTCCCTGCCTTCCTTTCCTTGTTTTCTGGTCGTCCCTTTTTCCTCTGTCTTTCCCTTGACTGACTTACCTTTTTAGTTTATTCCTTCCATCTCCAGACGATTATTATTGATCTTGAGGGAAGCTTTGGTAATCAAGGAGGCAGCTGGTAATCAAGGAGTCAGCTGGTAATCAAGGAGTCAGCTGGTACGAGTAATCAAGGAGTCAGCTGGTAATCAGGGAGTCAGCTGGTAATCAAGGAGTCAGCAGGTAATCAAGGAGTCAGCTGGAGTTCCGTCTGACGCCTTTAGTTGTTAAAATAGCCTGTTAGTAAAAAGAATTCACTAGTACAATACGTAACCGGATAGTAGTAGTAGTAGTAATAGTAGTAGTAGTAGCAGGGGTAGTAGTAGTAGTAGTAGTAGTAGTAGTAGCAGGGGTGGTAGTAGTAGTAGTAGTAGTAGTAGTAGTAGTAGTAGCAGGGGTAGTAGTAGTAGTAGTAGTAGTAGCAGGGGTAGTAGTAGTAGTAATGTGGTCAGGACAGGTGTGGCAAATCGGGCATCAGTCGCCAGGTGTGTACTGTTCTGTGTGTTGTTCTAGTCTTTGTATACATGTTATTAGCCTTCAGTGTCACCCAGTCTTATCCCTCTACATTCTTATCCCTTGCCACTCGTAGCCCTTCAAGCCACTCCCTTCTCTCTCTCTCTCTCTCTCTCTCTCTCTCTCTCTCTCTCTCTCCAATTATTATAAAATCCCACGTCTAAGGCAATCCCTGTTGTACTGTATTCCTTTCATCACTTCCTTCTTTATTACTAACATACATCAAAGGTTAGTGAAAAGTTGTTGTTTAATTATATTTATTTCTAATCATACATAATCATATTTATTTTTAATCATACTTGTGGAGACTAGTGCTTGTGTCAGGACGCATTACATTGATGATGGCTGTAATATTACAAGAGGTGTAACTTGTGCTGTTGGGTGTAGTACACCCTGAATACTTTGTGTGCTCCACAGCTAACCTATAAGACCAGTCAAATAATGCACCAGTCTGAGAGTTAAAACCTATAATGCCAGTGACCCGACTAAGTTGATGCCAGGCATAGCTTTTGTATTGAACTAAGCTGTTAGTGCATTAAAACGCATACTACCTATCAGTGCCATGGGTCACAAGAATACCAACATTATACACAGCAAAGCAGTGCATGACACACTCAAGTTGGCTGTATGACATTATTGCTGAGGCCATGTCTAACAAATGGCACACAGCAGCAGTGACATACTAAACACAATTATTGCTGAGGCCATGTCTAACAAATGGCACACAGCAGCAGTGACATGCTAAACACAATTATTGCTAAGGCCATGTCTAACAAATGGCACACAGCAGCAGTGACATACTAAACACAATTATTGCTGAGGCCATGTCTAACAAATGGGGCACATCAGCAGTGACATACTAAACACAATTATTGCTGAGGCCATGTCTAACAAATGGCACACAGCAGCAGTGACATACTAAACACAATTATTGCTGAGGCCATGTCTAACAAATGGCACACATCAGCAGTGACATACTAAACACAATTATTGCTGAGGCCATGTCTAACAAATGGCACACAGCAACAGTGACATACTAAACACAATTATTGCTGAGGCCATGTCTAACAAATGGCACACAGCAGCAGTGACATACTAAACACAATTATTGCTGAGGCCATGTCTAACAAATGGCACACAGCAGCAGTGACATACTAAACACAATTATTGCTGAGGCCATGTCTAACAAATGGCACACAGCAGCAGTGACATACCGTACTAGACAAAATTGTGTTACTGTATGTGGACATGCATCAAGGTTTTGCCTGTGTCCTTTGTTATACTGCTACTTAACACAACTTGTAATAATCCAGCCACTAAGGCACTAACTGCACTCTTACGTCTATGGCCACACTACAGTTCTTAATACTACATACTAATACTAATACTGTACTTACAAACACACTGCCTTATGTCAGTCTCTGCTTCTATTTCTATAGCTCTACATTTTCTGTTAGCAAACAACACAGTGGACTGAGCCATGTACTCTCTCAATACTCTTAGTTTAGTGATATTCAAAGTTTTTCATCCCATGTACCACATGAACATTTTCTGCAGTGGTGACGTACCCCTCACCTGGCATGAGGACAAAAATGTGTGGCTTACTGACATTATTATAAAATGCCTATTAAACTAACAACATGTATGGCTTACTGATATTATTATAAAATGCCTGTTAAACTAACATGTATGGCTTACTGACATTATTATAAATTGCCTGTTAAACTAACAACATGTATGGCTTACTGACATTATTATAAATTGCCTGTTAAACTGACCATTTGACTCCTCACTGTGCCACTATCGCTTACTAACCTAGGGAAGTTGCTGTGTAAAGACTACTGTTAAATGTGTAAAGTTAATGAGATGGCTGAGCTTGTTTCTTTGCCACCAGTGAGTCATTGCTCAGCACAGTGTCTGAAAGGGCTACTCTCATGTCCTCCTGTCGCCCACCCCAAATATTCCTTTCGCGGTGGGTTGGCCAGGGAAAAAGCTACAGTTCTGGCACCATTCATATATTGGAAGTGGAGGGCTATATTGTTATAAATGTCAGTAGTTATCAATGAAGGCTGATGTGATGGTAGAATCAGTGTGGTTCTCTGTAAATTAGTAAACAATGACAGGTGTAGCCTATTAAGGTAGTGTAGGTGTTGGGGCAGCAGTCGTTGTCAGTATACAAGGCTGATATTGTAATTGTTACTAACTGGATATACTTTGTTCCATGCAATGCTGCAGTCAATGTACCTGACTAATCTTTCTTGACTGACAAAAGTTATATAATAAAATGTCATTATTTACTGTCCTTCCATCTGTCATACAACACACCATGCAGAGAGTCAAGTTACTTAGGCTGCTTTGACATGCTCTTAATTTCTTGCCAATACTGTCAACTCTGGAACTGTCTCCCTCTGTCTATATTTCCTACTGCCTATGACCTCCAGTCTTTCAAACGCAGTGTGTCCAGGCATCTCAAAATGAACGGATCTTGAAATTGGCTCTGTTATCTTGTTTTTGTTTTTTCTTGGAGGGAATAAATTGCGGCTCCTGGCCTTTGGTTCCTTCTTCCTTGCATAAAAAACAAAAAAACTTAAGCCAACCACTCCTTATGCCTGCCGCCGCCATCATGCACAATAAAAGGGTCACTTCACCAAAACACGTCACCTTCAAAACCTGTTTTTTGTGTGTGTGTGCTTGGACCTGTACAAACCAAGCATGCCACCTTTGACAACACAACAGTTCTGCTTCTTGTGTAATCCTTCATTAATTCCACATGTCACTCTGCCACGGTCATAACAATATTCCCATATATTTCAATCTTACTCCAGCCGTCTCTTCAAGCACCTCACCTTCCATTATTTATGCTCAACATTTCTTCCTGTTTTGTCTGTCCATTACTCTATTATAAAATGTACTGCTCTAGTGTGTCTTTATATCATGAGCTGGTGTTAGGGCTGGTGTGGTGGGGTCAGGTGGTGTTAGGGCTGGTGTGGTGGGGTCAGGTGGTGTTAGGGCTGGTGTGGTGGGGTCAGGTGGTGTTAGGGCTGGTGTGGTGGGTCAGGTGGTGTTAGGGCTGGTGTGGTGGGTCAGGTGGTGTTAGGGCTGGTGTGGTGGGGTCAGGTGGTGTTAGGGCTGGTGTGGTGGGGTCAGGTGGTGTTAGGGCTGGTGTGGTGGGGTCAGGTGGTGTTAGGGCTGGTGTGGTGGGGTCAGGTGGTGGTGTTTGGGGTGGTGTGGTGGGGTCAGGTGGTGTTAGGGCTGGTGTGGTGGGGTCAGGTGGTGTTAGGGCTGGTGTGGTGGGGTCAGGTGGTGTTAGGGCTGGTGTGGTGGGGTCAGGTGGTGTTAGGGCTGGTGTGGTGGGGTCAGGTGGTGTTAGGGTTGGTGTGGTGGGGTCAGGTGGTGTTAGGGCTGGTGTGGTGGGGTCAGGTGGTGTTAGGGCTGGTGTGGTGGGGTCAGGTGGTGTTAGGGCTGGTGTGGTGGGGTCAGGTGGTGTTAGGGCTGGTGTGGTGGGGTCAGGTGGTGTTAGGGCTGGTGTGGTGGGGTCAGGTGGTGTTAGGGCTGGTGTGGTGGGGTCAGGTGGTGTTAGGGCTGGTGTGGTGGGGTCAGGTGGTGTTAGGGCTGGTGTGGTGGGGTCAGATGGTGTTAGGGCTGGTGTGGTGGGGTCAGGTGGTGTTAGGGCTGGTGTGGTGGGTCAGGTGGTGTTAGGGCTGATGTGATGGGGTCAGGTTGTGTTAGGGCTGGTGTGGTGGGGTCAGGTGGTGTTAGGGCTGGTGTGGTGGGTCAGGTGTTGTTAGGGCTGGTGTGGTGGGGTCAGGTGGTGTTAGGGCTGGTGTGGTGGGGTCAGGTGGTGTTAGGGCTGGTGTGGTGGGGTCAGGTGGTGTTAGGGCTGGTGTGGTGGGGTCAGGTGGTGTTAGGGCTGGTGTGGTGGGGTCAGGTGGTGTTAGGGCTGGTGTGGTGGGGTCAGGTGGTGTTAGGGCTGGTGTGGTGGGGTCAGGTGGTGTTAGGGCTGGTGTGGTGGGGTCAGGTGGTGTTAGGGCTGGTGTGGTGGGGTCAGGTGGTGTTAGGGCTGGTGTGGTGGGGTCAGGTGGTGTTAGGGCTGGTGTGGTGGGGTCAGGTGGTGTTAGGGCTGGTGTGGGTGGTGCCGGTGTGGTGGGGTCAGGTAGTAAAACATGTTAATGTTGAAGGTGTTCAGCCACAGCCGGTAGATAAGGTAGCCCAAGACGGCTGCCAGGCCAATCTGGCTTATTACCATCCTGGCCACCAGCTTTGGCAATATCTCGTCAGAGTTGATGGCAACAGCGGTGGCGTTCCATATCAGCACCGATGGTTCTGTAATATTAATAGATTCATAAATACCTTCTGGTGGCGTTCCATATCAGCACCCATGGTTCTGTAATATTAATAGATTTATAAATACCTTCTGGTGGCGTTCCATATCAGCACCCATGGTTCTGTAATATTAATAGATTTATAAATACCTTCTGGTGGCGTTCCATATCAGCACCGATGGTTCTGTAATATTAATATATTTATAAATACCTTCTGGTGGCGTTCCATATCAGCACCCATGGTTCTGTAATATTAATAGATTTATAAATAAATTCTAGTACCATTGTTTGGTCATTCCTGCAGCACGGCTCCAATTATACTTTGAAGGTACACCTCCTGACAAAACACACACACACACACACACACACACACACACACACACACACACACACACACACACACACACACCTCGCTGGTGCAGTGGTAACTCTCTCGCCTGCCAACTGGTGGACGGGAGTTCGCGCCTCGCTCAGGTTGCGAAAAGTTTCACTGACGAAGTGGGTGGTTACTGTCCCCCTTGAGCAAGGGGACGGGTGTGTGCGTGTGTGAAGGTCACAGCCTTGCCCTTAGATCGGACTATATGAGCTCCCAACTCCCTTCCGGGAGAGTAAAAGCTGACGATCACGACCATCAAGTGATCCTGACCGACCCGGTGAATTACACACACACACACACACACAAACACAGGCGCTGGCTCGTTTCCACCTGACGGGTTGAACTGTGGGGAGGGGGTAGTGGTGGCCGGGAGGGGGTAGTGGAGGGACTGGTGGGGGTAGAGGGCATAAGGGGGATGGTAGGGGAGGGAGGGGGGTATGGGGTACAGTGGAGGGACTGGTGGGGGTAGAGGGCATAAGGGGGATGGTAGGGGAGGGGTATTAAGGTAGTGGGTATAGGAAGGGTGGGCATTGGCAGTTGACAGCCACTGCGTAGAAAGTGCTATAAACATTTGCATGTGTCATGAATAAAGGGATAACAATGTATATTAAATTATTCAGGCTAAGTGTTCAGGAAGCGGCACATGGAACAAACCAGCAGTACCACAGGTGTACACACAGGCAGGGCTTTGTACCCTGCCTGGGGCTGTACAATGTGGGTATGCTGGTACCTATTGCACACAGCACTATTGCACACACTATTGCACACACCACTATTGCACACATCATTATTACACACAGCACTATTGCACACAGCACTATTGCACACAGCACTATTGCACACACCACTATTGCACACACCACTATTGCACACACCACTATTGCACACACCACTATTGCACACACCACTATTGCACACACCACTATTGCACACACCACTATTGCACACACCACTATTGCACACACCACTATTGCACACACCACTGACCCACACACTGCTGTCACCATGAGTCTCCAGTCACAGGCCACTCTGTCTATTTAGCTACTTACCTGTCTAGCTTTGTAGCCTTCTCTCTTTCTATCTGTCTATTTGTCTTTCTATCTGTCTACCTTTCTCTCTATCTGTCTATCTGTCTGTCTTTCTATCTATCTACCTTTCTGTCTTTCTATCTATCTACCTTTCTGTCTTTCTAGCTATCTACCTTTCTGTCTTTCTAGCTATCTACCTTTCTGTCTTTCTAGCTATCTACCTTTCTGTCTTTCTATCTGTCTATCTTTCTGGCCTTCTGCCTGTCTATCTATCTGGCCATCTGTCTGTCTATCTTTCTAGCCTACTGTCTGTCCATCTATCTGCCTTTCAAGCCGTCTGTCTGTCTATATATCTATCTTTCTATTCTTCTGTCTATTTATCTACTTTTCTATCCTTCTGTCTATTTACCTATCTTTCTAGCCTTCTTTCTGTCTGTTTACCTGTATATCTTTCTAGCCTTCTGTTTGTCTATCTACCTTTCTCTTCTTCTGTCTATTTATCTATCTTTCTAGCCTTCTATTTATTTATCTATCTTTCTAGCCTTCTGTCTGTCCATCTGTCTATCTTTCTAGCCTTCTGTCTGTCTGTCTGTCTTTCTGTCCTTCTCTCTGTTTCTCTCTCTTTCTAGCCTTCTTTCTGTCTGTCTGTCTATTTATCTAACCTCCGGTATGTCAATCTATCTATCTTTAGTGACTTCTGTCTATTTGTTTCACCCTCTGTCTGTCCATCTATCTTTCTAGCCTTCTGTCTATATGTCTAGCTGGTCTGTCTCTCTGTCTATCTTTCTCGCATTCTATCTATCTATCTTTCAAGCCTTCTGGCTATATATCTTTATAGCCTTCTGTTTATCTCTCTGTCTAGCCTTCTGTCTATCTATCCATCTATCATTCTAGGCTTCTGTCTGTCTGTCTAACCTTCTGTCTGTCTGATTACCTATCTGTCCATCTATTTCTCTGTCTATCCATCCATCCATCTATTTCTCTGTCTATCCATCCATCCATCTATTTCTCTGTCCATCCATCCGTCCATCTCTTTCTCTCTGTACAGTATCTATATACAGTATCTCTTTACCGGTGTGTGTTTACAAAAAGATAAGGTGATATATAGAGGGGGAGATAGATAGACTGCTGGACAGATGAATGGATAGTCAAGGTAATTCAGTAATAATACCTGGTAACTACTGAATACCTGAGTAACACAGCACAGGATGGAACTTCTTAGCACAAAAAGTTAGATAAATCTTTAACATTGCATAAACACAATACAGTAACGACGGATATAAAGAATGACAAGAAAGTAATAGAACACAATTTTTTCTTTGTCTTCAGCAGACTGCTGAGTCTAACCTTCCTTGCAGAAGGAACTGAAGGACCCACAGTCTTGTTCACCCATACATCTTGCACCCAGCCACAGTTCTGGGAAGTCTTCCAGATCTTGACTGCAGTTACGCCGGTGTACGACATTCGTCTGTCCATAGGTTTTTTCATACAGAGCAATCCATTTTGGGCCCACCTGCAACATCAAAGCACTCATGATCATGGGTAAATGGCAGACACTTTAAAATGGTGCTCTATCAACGAAGAAGTGTGGTTAAGTTAATGCTTATCGAGTAAATGACAGTCATGCAGAGGGACCACCAAAGTTTTGCCGAGTGCCAGTCTGCTTCAGCAATACCACCCACAACACTCAGTTTGACATGGAGGCCTCAGCTGTACTGCTGGGTAAACAAACACTGTACAAGTGTCTGACACAAAAATCAGACTAAGACTTTTACATTTGCCAGTTAAAATAATGTGCTAAGCAGTGCATCACAAGCTTCCCGTAATATTGTTAGCTTCCAGGAGCTTACAAAATGTCCAAATTGCACACCGAAGGGTGAATTAGGCTAATTACTGACGAATATAATGATACTAACAGTGAGAATACAATACACTACAATACATCAGCTATGGTGTATAAATATAGGGGATAAGGTGTTGTAAGAGTATCAGACGAGAGAAAAATGAATGCAAAAAAAACTAAAATACAATAGAAAAAAAATAACTAGAGAGGCACTAAATTACTGTAAAACACCGTAAGCAGACGACCAAACAATGGGATGCAACGAAGCCGACAGAACTAGAATGCCACTCGTACATTAAAAACAAACAGCAGTGACTATAGTGTTTCTAGGCCAAAAAGTGCCATGCATTATATTACTCCTTGCCAGCACTGATGCCACATTGCTTTCCACTGTACCTAACCACTGCCATTAACTTAGCCTTTACCACAGATAAAATAGGACAAGTTCATGAATAAATGGAACAAATGTTTAGCAGTTGTACACTTATGCCTTTACAAACATACCTTTTATTACCTTACCCCCTCCCCAACCATTACCCCTACCCCACCACTACCTTACCCCCTCCCCAACCATTACCCCTACCCCACCACTACCTTACCCTCTCCCCAACCATTACCCCTACCCCACCACTACCTTACCCCCTCCCCAACCATTACCCCTACCCCACCACTACCTTACCCCCTCCCCAACCATTACCCCTACCCCACCACTACCTTACCCCCTCCCCAACCATTACCCCTACCCCACCACTACCTTACCCCCTCCCCAACCATTACCCCTACCCCACCACTACCTTACCCCCTCCCCAACCATTACCCCCTACCCCACCAATACCATTACCCCTCCCCAACCATTACCCCTACCCCACCACTACCTTACCCCCTCCCCAACCATTACCCCTACCCCACCACTACCTTACCCCCTCCCCAACCATTACCCCTACCCCACCACTACCTTTCCCCCTACCCCACCACTACCTTACCCCCTCCCCAACCATTACCCCTACCCCACCACTACCTTTCCCCCTACCCCACCACTACCTTACCCCCTCCCCAACCATTACCCCTACCCCACCACTACCTTTCCCCCTACCCCACCACTACCTTACCCCCTCCCCAACCATTACCCCTACCCCACCACTACCTTACCCCCTCCCCAACCATTACCCCTACCCCCCCACTACCTTACCCCCCACTACCTTACCCCCCACTACCTTACCCCCCACTACCTTACCCCCTCCCCAACCATTACCCCTACCCCCCCACCACCTTATTCTCACCCCAGCCACTATTTATTCCTCACCCTCTTCACCAGCATAAACCTACACCCCCACCCTATCCCCACCACCGCTCTTCCCCCTCCCCAATGCTTACCCTCTCCCAGCCAGTAATTTACCCCCTACACAACCACCCCCTCCCCCTCCCCCTCCCCATCCAATCTTCACCACCAACACCCAACCTTCCATCCTCCGCCACCACCACCTAAACATTCTCTTCAACCCCCCTCCCCTCTTTCCCACCCTGGCTGTATCCCCACCATCCTGTTGTACCTGATCCTCCTTCCCTCCACCACATACCCCAACCCTTTCCCCACCCTGGCTCTATCCCCACCATCCTGTTGTACCTGATCCTCCTTCCCTCCACCACATACCCCAACCCCTACTGACCTGGATCGTGAAAGAGTGAGTGAGTGAGGGGTGGAGGGTGGTCCAGGGGTCAGTTACACGGGTGTGCGTCTGGCCGGGCTTGTCACACCCGATATACACGTCATCAAGAGTAGCATTAAGGGCAGGTTCGTGGTTTATCTCAAATTTGGCTTCTGTGTCGTTACCCTCTTGGTCATGGAAACCAATGTTAAGGTACCAGGATACATTGTGTGAAGGTGGGTAGTGTACCAGCTGGGCCTGGTGTGTGGTGTGCCCGCCCTCCTGGCCAGACTGGAGTGTCAGGGATATATGCTTGGGTTCCTTTGGCACATGGGTCATCTGGCAGCCTGGGGTAAAACAACACAGGTTACCACTACATTGCTAACCCCACTACTATTAACACCCTTATTTTGTTAACACCAGTACTACTGACAAAGGTACTATGTCAAGACCAGTACTGTTAGCATAACACTGTTGGCAACAATATTACCAACAACACGACTCAGCTGACACCACTGCCACTAACACCACTACTTGGTTGACACAAATGATGTTAATACCAAAAATGTTACCAATACCACAACAGTTCTCACTCCAGCTATGTTAACACCACTACTGTTAATGCCACTACTCTGTTTACCTTACTGAATAACACTACTTCTTTGTTATTATCAGCGATGATGTTTTTGCCAGCCTCTGTGTGTGTGTGTGTGTGTGTGTGTGTGTGTGTGTGTGTGTGTGTGTTACCATTACATCTCATGAACGGCTTGAGCTATCAACATGAAACCTTCAGGGTATCAAGATGTGGCCAAAATCTTGGACGAGTTTGAGAAAATGGGCACTCGGGTTCAAGGTCAAAGTCATCATAATGACTGCCAAAGGTCAACTATAAACAGATCCAGGGAGTCTGACGCACTGATTTTGCCAGCCGAGGACAGGTGGATTTGGTAACACTGCGCGATGCACTCGGGCGGTGCTTGGTGGATTTCCGTTGTGTTTGAACGTGCACCAAATTGACTTTGTATTCCAACCAAGGCCCTCATTGATTTGTTAGATACCGGAATATACAGATACAAATTAAAGCAATGATATCTTTAATGATAAATATGTGCCTTTTAAATTACTAGAGATAAACCTGAACGACACTGACAACAAAACTAAGTAAAGTCGCCACTGGATGCATACGGACACCAGTCAGCCACTGATTTAAATTGATTTCATTAGGTTTGATTTCGTTCACACTGTACGCGGTTTTGTTATACCAGCAGAGTTCAACTGTTATTTTCTCATGGGTTTTGCTTTTATCTTACTTTCCTTTCTTCCACCATTAACAAAAATTCGGTTCATTCTATGATGATGTAATCCATTACTTTCCCGGCTCTCTGTCGAGGGGACAAAGATACATGCTTGAGGAGAGGGTGCATGGTGGCCAGGGATAGGGTGTCCGTCTGTCTGTCTGTATGTCTGTCTCTTATGATATACAAATGTTTGGGAAAATCAAACATTAAACTTAATCATGTTAGAAATAATTTGACTGAATCTGACTGGGAATACAAACAAATGCAGATTTTTAAAGCTACTGTTACCTATGAAGGTAATGAAAATGTGTATGTACATTATATATATTGAGAATAGCATGTATTGACCCCAGTGTGTGTGTGTGTGTGTGTGTGTGTGTGTGTGTGTGTGTGTGCTCACACAAATCATATTAGAAGACAAGCTAAGCGTATCTAGGGTCAGGTTGTATATTAGTAGATGAGGTAATGAAGGGCATGGTGTACACTGTAGACTGTGACACTGTAGTAGTGGTGGGAAAAACATTCCAGCCTTCACAGAACCTCGGAACCACCTCGCTATCAACGTCTGAATTCCCGCCACAGTTGCTGACTGTGTTCGTATGCATCCAGTCGCGACTTTACTTAGTTTTGTTGTCAGTGTCGTTCATGTTTATCTCTAGTAATTTAAAAGGCACATATTTATCATTAAAGATATCATTGCTTTAATTTGTACCTGTATATTCCGGTATCTAACAAATCAATGAGGTGCCTTGGTTGGAATACAAAGGCACATATTTATCATTAAAGATATCATTGCTTTAATTTGTATCTGTATATTCCGGTATCTAACAAATCAATGAGGGCCTTGGTTGGAATACAAAGTCAATTTGGTGCACGTTCAAACACAACGGAAATCCACCAAGCACCGCCCGAGTGCATCGCGCAGTGTTACCAAATCCACCTGTCCTCGGCTGGCAAAATCAGTGCGTCAGACTCCCTGGAACCGAGTATTGTGTCTACTGTAGTTTCTTTAATATGGATTGGCTTTTTGTGAAATGCGGTGACTGAATTCCTTAGACTTTTGCAAATTTTCTTCACATTTGGTTTGTAACTTGTAACTTGGCCAGCAACATATTCCGGCGGGCGATTAGCATTCGGCTCCCATGTGCTTTTCTTTTATAATATCATTGTGTTAACACATTATTATTATTATTATTATTATTATTATTATTATTATATTATTATTATGTCAGGAAAGGTTGTGCATTTGTAACTTGTATTTCAAACACAAATATGCACATAAATATACATGGTATAGAGGGAACGGGGATCGTGTTGAAAGAAGCCTAATTGATTACGTGCTCGTAGAGAGGTCGGTGATGGGAATGGTTGCTGATACGAGGGCCGTGAGAGGACGATGTGGAGGTCTGTCAGATCACATGGTTGTGGTATGCAAGATCAAGCTGAGAAGAGTGAGGTGGACCAGGAGAGAGAGAGGAGCAGTCAGAGAGAAAGACTGAAAGTTGAGAAGCTGAGGATCAAAGAAATGACAGATGAAAACAGGACCAAAGCAGAGGAGGAGTTAGAATCAGTGAATTGGAATGAAATGGATCTGGACAGCCTGTGGAATGCTTATAGGGATTGCTTAGTTAGGAATGCTAAAGCGGTGTGTGGTGTGGCAAGAGTAACAACAAAGAAGAAAGGTACGGCATGGTGGGATGAGGAGGGTAAGAGCAGTGGAGGAAAAGAGGAAGAAGCGGCTAGAGTGGTTACAGGACAGGGGTTCAGTTGAATTAAGAACTGAATATGTTGAGAGCAAGAAGCACGTAAAGAGACTAGTGAAGAGGAAAAAAAAAAAAGGTAAATGATGATCTAGAAAGAAAAATGAATGAAAACTACCCTGAAAAAACGAAGTTATTCTGGAGAGAGGTGCGGAAATGTACAAGAGAAAGCAGAAAGAAATGGGATGGTGTGAAGGATGTAGGTGGTAGATTATTAACCCATGGAGATGAAGTAAGGACCAGATGGAAAGAATATTTTGAAAGCCTGATGAATGGGGATATAGAGAGCAGAGTGGCCGTAAACATGATTGGTTTTGGGGGTGTGCAGAGAAGGTATGCAGTGCCAGGAGACGTGACACTCGCACAGGACAAGAGCTCTGTGAAGCGGCTTAAAAAAGGGAAAGCAGCTGAGGTTGATGAGGTGTATGCAGAGATGATTAAGTGTAGTGGAGAGAGTGGAATGAAGTGCTTGTTGGAGATTGTAAGAAGACATGGACGAGTGAAACTACGCCCGCAGAGTGAAAAAATGCTGTGATTGTACCCCTGTACAAAAATAAAGGTGAACAAAGTGAGTGGAAGAATTATCATGGCATAAGCTTACTGAGTGTGGTAGGGAAGGTTTATGGAAGAATTATTAGAGAAAGTAAGAGAGATATCAGAAGTCCTAGTGGGTGATGAACAGGGTGGCATTAGGAGTGGCAGAGGATGTGTGGATCACTATTTGCGGTGAGACAGATAGCAGAGAAGGCTTGTGAGAAGGACCATAAGGTGTTTATGGCATTCATGGACCTGGAGAAAGCATGCGACGAAGTAGACAAAAAAGATCGTGGAAGGTTTTGCGCATGTAAGGTGTAGATGGTAAGCTGCTAGGTGCTGTCAAGAGTTTTTATGATGGTAGTGAAGCATGTGTAAGGGTTAATGGGCATCTATGTGAATGGTTCACCATCTGTGTGGGTGTGCGACAAGGTTGTGTGATGTCCCCATGGTTGTTCAATATGTG
>NC_137067.1:24080806-24103306 GCF_032717465.1 Coenobita brevimanus | reverse complement strand
GTTAGTGCATGTGCAAGAGGGAACGGTGGGGTTATGATAACAAGAAGGAAGGAATGAGGTTAAAAGCAAGGGATGAGTTAACAGGGTTATCAGCAAATGAAGGAAGGTGAGAAGGGGGTTGGAATTAGGTAAGGGGTAGACGGCTAGGGATAGGGGTAGGAGGGGAAGATGGTTAGAGTGAAAGAGGGGGCTTAGTAGAAAGAGCGGAGGAAATCTGGATACAGGGACGTGGCAGGAGAGTGTGATGTTAGGAACACAGGAAGCAGGAGGGTCAGAGCAGGTGAAAGGGTGAGTTAGAAGCCTAGGTTATGAGAAGGTTAGAAGTTGAGGGGAAGGGAATGTTGGAAATAGACGAGGGAAGGGGGGTTGAAAGTAGAGGAGGGGAGACGGTAAGAAATAGAGGGGAGGGGCTTTTGAGGAGACAGGGGCAGTTAGGAAGACAGGGAAAGGTTTGTTAGCAGCAGGGGAAGGATGAATGTTAGATGTTGGCGTAAGAATGATGTTAGAAGTAAGGTTTGGGAGAAGCTTATTTCAAGTACGAGGAATCAAGGCGGGAAGAAATGGCGTTTATAAGTTACATTTGGTTACGGAGAATGAAGGAAGGAATGGCGTGTGTAAATTAAATATTAGTGCACAAGGAACCAAAATTAGACAAAGTATTATGTCACAACACAATTTAAAAGTCCTTGGCTGTGCAAGTAAAAATGTTATTCATGAAAGTGATACACGTACACCCACATTCAGTGCAACTACTACACTATGTGAAGACCCATTCTCAAGTGTGGTGCTTGATCTGTGGCATTTTATGGCAGAGAGAGAGAGAGAGAGAGAGAGAGAGAGACATTGCACACATCCGAAGACTCACAAAATAAATGACTCTCTCTCTCTCTCTCTCTCTCTCTCTCTCTCTCTCTCTCCTTACTTAAGTGGCTAAAATTGGCGCCTTTCACCCCACAGTTCTCTACTACAAGCTGTCATGACAAGCTATCACTAGTAAGTATGTGTGGGTGTGGGTGACAAATGGTATGAAGCATATACGTGTGGGTGTTTATGTGGGGTGGAGTGTAAGTGTGGGTGTTTATGCCTGTGGGTGGAGTGTAAGTGTAGGTGTTTATGCCTGTGGGTGGAGTGTAAGTGTGGGTGTTTATGCCTGTGGGGTGGAGTGTAAGTGTGGGTGTTTATGCCTGTGGGGTGGAGTGTAAGTGTGGGTGTTTAGGCCTGTGGGGTGGAGTGTAAGTGTGGGTGTTTAGGTCTGTGGGGTGGAGTGTAAGTGTGGGTGTTTATGCCTGTGGGGTGGAGTGTAAGTGTGGGTGTTTATGCCTGTGGGGTGGAGTGTAAGTGTGGGTGTTTAGGCCTGTGGGGTGGAGTGTAAGTGTGGGTGTTTAGGCCTGTGGGGTGGAGTGTAAGTGTGGGTGTTTAGGCCTGTGGGGTGGAGTGTAAGTGTGGGTGTTTAGGCCTGTGGGGTGGAGTGTAAGTGTGGGTGTTTAGGCCTGTGTTGTGGAGTGTAAGTGTGGGTGTTTAGGCCTGTGGGGTGGAGTGTAAGTGTGGGTGTTTAGGCCTGTGGGGTGGAGTGTAAGTGTGGGTGTTTAGGCCTGTGGGGTGGAGTGTAAGTGTGGGTGTTTAGGCCTGTGGGGTGGAGTGTAAGTGTGGGTGTTTAGGCCTGTGGGGTGGAGTGTAAGTGTGGGTGTTTAGGCCTGTGGGGTGGAGTGTAAGTGTGGGTGTTTAGGCCTGTGGGGTGGAGTCAGGAGTCTGGGGCTTAAATGGTCAGTAAGAGTGTGGCCCGTTGATTAGCATCACTTTTGCTTACCTTATCCTTTTATCACCGAGTTTTGGCACTCTGAATCCTACTTCATACCAGGTGGGAACAGAGGTCTGGATGATGATGATGATGGCAGCAGAGATGGATAGATTGATAGATAAAGAGAGAGAGGGGGGGGGGATGGTGGTTTCGTGAGACAATTTGTGGCATCAGTACAGAGAGAGAGAGAGAGAGAGAGAGAAGGGTGTGGCTGGTGGCTTCGTGTGTCAGTTTGTGGCCTGAGTACAGTGTATATGCTTAGTATACAACACAGTCCCTGGTGGTGGTGTTGTAGGCAGTGGTGAGGTATGTGGTAATACTCACGTGTCGTGCAGTACGTCATGGACCCACAGGAACCACCAGGCACACATGTCACCTCCAGGGCCAGGTCAGGGAACTCCAAAGAGAGGACTGGGCACTTGCCTGGCTCCGTCTCTGTAATCTGGTCCCCGTTGGTCACACTGACCTTCATCTGTTCTCGCTCCACCTGCAGTAAGAACAAAATATTATGTATTAGTGGCATGGGGCGTTTGACCTCTTTAAGCCGATGATGTATTCTTCATATTTCCTTACAACCTTCACCAGATTTTATTTAGTACTCACTTTAAGGCCACCCTCGGCGGCCTCCGCTCGATGTCAAGTCACTTCCTATCTTCAGTCAAAAGGCAACAGAAACTGAATTAGGCCTACTCAAGCCATGAGCGAGACGGAGCGAGGAATTTTCCCTTATTTTTATCCTGCTGGGACACCCATTGAGGAGAGAGAGAGAGAGAGAGAGAGAGAGAGGCAGGATAGTAGTGTTTGCTCTTATACTAAATTATACTACCGGTATATCATAATACTACATACTTTTAGGAGTATAAGGAGGGGGGAAGGAGAGGCGAGAGAATGATAATACAACAAACACGTCACTCTTCTCTCTTTTATCATGTTGGTAGTTTCTATGCCGGACTGAGAACGAATCCATCCCCTCCACTCTAAACAAAAGGCCAGAAATGAGTCATAACTCGGGAACCGGTGGCCCGACTGGACTGGAAATTGTTTTATTCTTCAAGTTACAGCATTTAACGGCATCCTGCTCTTAAAAAAAAAAAAAAAATGCGTTACATGCGTCGGTTTTGGCTGTGTTGCGGTAACAAACAAACAAACATACAGAAATTGGCTCATTATAATATAGATGGGTAAGCCTTTTGCACCTCGAGGGGTTTGGTGCATCCTTCATTAAAGTGTTCAGTATAAGGTACTTATCTTGAGTTCAGTACAATGGTGTGAAGGCAGCAAGAAGAACATACAAGGCTACATCATTGCACTGAAGGCATTAAACAACTGTGAGACATCACTGGATATTGTGGCAACATCTTACTATCTCACACTCGAGTGCCTTCATTAGTACTGATTGTACCCCCTCCACAATATGTCTACCCCCGATGTATATATGTTCCCCCCCAATGCATACATGCCCCCACTAAATTTGCTAGGTCAGCATGCTTTCCCACGCCTGAAGACGGCGTTATTGCATCAGTTGATAGCAGACATCCTAGCCGGGCAGACTGTTTTACTGTGAGCTTGTAATAAACTCCTTATCTAGCTGTTTGTACACGGAGTTTCTATCACCAAAGTATTGCAAGTTACATTTGGTAGCAGCGGTGTTTCGAACTTTCACATTCTGACCGCCTCCTTGGATTTTTAGTGATACAACAAGATACACGACGTCTCGCATCTGCCAGCCTTGCCCCTTCCTCCGTGCCTCTATACCTTGGCTGTGCTTTTCGAGTGTACCATTTTTCTCGCCAGTGCTCACCTCTCAAACAACCGCACCCATACGCCTTGTTCCTGACCGCAAGTGTCACCGTCGCCGACCTACACACCTGTTGCACCTGTTCCCAGCACCTGTTCCGGACTCATCATAGCTCCTGCCCCCACGGTGCCACTTATCACTGTCTGCCCGCTGTCTGCCCACCACCATTCTCTGCATTTGCAATTCACCAGCTCTACACCTGCCTTGCGCCGACATCTGCCTCACCACCCACCACCGGCCTCCGCCGTCGCCCGCATCTGGTCTGCATTACGGAGCCTCCTAAGACCGCCACTCCCTGCCGGTGATTCATCGCGGCGTCTCCTCTCCTCTCCGCCCAGCTGTCTCTACCCCGCAGCCCAGCCCCGCCCAGCCCCGCCCCGTCGCCCCGCCCCGCCCCGCCCCAGCCCAGCTACGCCCAGCCACCCTGCACGTCATACCTCTCGACACTCCCGTTTCTACTGTGTAACTATAGTATCTCTTTCCTTTCTATAGAGATTATCCTCGATTTTCTCTACAGATTGGTTATTGTAAATATTCCATCTCATTTCCATTACCCCGTTTTCATCTTCACCTACGTTATTTATACTCCATCTCATCCTTCGCATTTTATTTAAACCATCCATGCCCGCACCTTCATTCATTTTCACACCTAGTGTATTCCATTCTCTCATTGTTATTTATCCATTTCCACCTACGTATCCATCTTCATCCTTTCATCTTCCATTGCCGCATTAAATGTCATACTTTCCACGTCAACCGCTTACCACCAGCCCTTTCGACCCGGAAACATCACCTGCTCATGCCCCGTCTGCCGACTCTAACACAATCACTCATTTACGAAGTGGCAAAGAGTACCACCGCCCTGTACCTGAGACTCCCGTTTCACTTCCCGCAGACTCACTTACTACCCGTCCTACCCTCGTAAATCCAGATACCTCCTCCTCTACTCCTGCCTCTACACTCCCTTCTTCTTCCTCTACTCCTTCCCCTGTCGTTCCCTCTCCTGCCTCCCTTCATACCCCGTCTTGCTCGCCCTTAACTACCACTACCTTCTCTCTCTCCCACACCTCTCCTGCCGCCACTTCTGCACTTCCAGCCATGGCCAACCCTCCACAGTCTATCTATTTCGACGATGCCAATCGTCCCAAATTTACCGGCCAGGACCCAACTTGGTCTGTCTATGATTTACTCAGAGAAGTCGAAAGTGAAATAAATAATAGACAAATTACCGAGGAATCGCTCAAAGTAGCTTACCTCCTCGGTCGCTTGCATCACGGTAAATCAGACATCGGATCCGCGATCCGTGCAGGACATTTCGATAGCATTCGTACCTTTGCTGATTTTCGTACGGAACTCATCAGCCTTTGTTGCCAGCATTCAAATTCCGCATCTCTCATGGGATTCATTAATCTCCTAAACCAACTAGATGAGGACTTGCGCGTCCCAGCGCAATATGCCAAGCTCCGCGAAGCTGCCGCCGCCATGAAAGCAACTAGTAGCGAGATGCTCCAATTACTGGTAGGCACGAAATGGTTAGAAGACAAGAATGGCGTTCCAATGCTTTCACTCACCAACTTTGCTGACTTAATTGGTTACCTGAGATTCCTTCACTGGCTTACTCCTAAACAGCGAGAGCTTGCCTTGGAAATCAGTTTCAATCCAGGAGATAAAATTATTCAGGTCACTAAAGCCATTCATGAAAGAACAGGTTCGAACTACATGCGTCAGGGCACCACCCAACCCTTGGCCTCCTCAGTCTGTCACACCTCCACTACCCCAGACCAGTCTCGCTCCCGTCCCACCACACGCGGCAGACCTGCCACACATCACTCTCCTACCGCAGGTCGTGATCAATCTAGCGCCCGACGGAACAGACAATCTTCAATTCTTTGCTGGTACTGTGGTCATCCTGGACATCGAGCATCCAGTTGCGACCGTACATACAGACGTCCTCACTCCCAAACCAGATAGCGTACGCCTTCCCGCTCACGTCGTCCACACTGCAAATACCACAAATCAAGCACGACTCACACCACTGAGGAATGTCGTTACCTCAACCGCCCACAGTCGGGGGAAGCGCCGCGCCCGTATCGGACCAATATCACGTAGAACCAGAAACCCAACTCCCCATCTGCCATGTAAGTCCCATAACATCCTCGGGTTTAGTCATTCTCGGAAGCAGTCATGACATACCAACGTCATTCTTCTTGGACACAGGATCTATAGTAAATCTCATCTCCGAAAATTCCTTACAAATTATTCATCGCCATCACAGCCACGTCAGTTTCCTAGAACCACCAGACATTCGCCTATGTGGTGTTAACGGCTCAGAGTTTAAGGTTAAGGGAAGAGTCACCCTTGGAGTCAAACTCCACAGAGCTTTGCCCCCTATCCTCATTGAATTTCATGTCACTAATGACTTGCAGTATCCCGCAGATGCCCTTATTGGTTTCTCCACCATGGCACAACATTCCATTGCATTATTACCTGCTTGTGGTAGTATAGACATTTCTGGATTCCCGGTTTCCACTATGGAATGTCCCCGTCCTGTTCTTATGATCAAATCAGTCCTTCAATTACCTCTGTCCCTATCACTACCCAAAAGTCCAACCCAGCCCAAACCACCACTATCATCATCTGAGAATACAGAGATCATTCCTTTACTGACTGCGAGCAAGGACATAAATTCCTCCATGTCTCCTGATACATCATCTCAGCCTTCGAACATGGCTCTTACATCCTCTCCCGACGACACTATCGCTGACTCAGACATGTCTCAGTTACCTACCTCACACAGTCTGAATGATCTTCTCCAACACACAGAGACGAAACGTGCAGTAACGAATATGTGCACAATTTTGTTACCGCATGTGTTCACCAAAGTCTCTGTTTGTGTTGCCGGTGCGAAAGAAGGAGTGGATGTACTAACCCTACCTGAGACGTGTTGTGTGAATGGCTTGACTTATGAGTCAGCATGGTGTACAGTCTTAGAGGACAGTTTATGCTACCTGTACTTGCTCAATGTCACAAATGCTTCACTAAAACTTAAAAGTGGTGTAAAGATTGGAGACTTCCTAGTATACCCAGCGGCCGTAAAGGTGTGCCAGGATTCCTCAATTCCTACTATTCAGACTGATGATACGCCAATCGGTGTATGTACTATTAACTCTACGGGATCTGCGCCGACGCATTCACCCGATATGCTCTCGCATCTCACTTGCACAGATTTCCCAGAAAATACGCCTCAACTCCTCGACCTTCTGACCTCGTACAGAAACGTGGTTGCCTTACCCGGTGAACCGATGGGTAGAACAGACCTTGTCAAACATACGATTGAACTACTACCAGGAACTCAGCCGATTTACATACCAGCGTATCGATTGCCTCACAGCCAGAGAAAGCAAACAGATCAAATGGTACAGAACATGTTAGACCAGGACATTATTGAACCCTCCGTCAGTCCATGGAATAGCCCACTTTTCTTAGTACCAAAGAAGGGTGGCAACTTAAGACCAGTAGTCGACTATCGTAAGGTCAATTCTGTCACTGTTCCAGACCGTTTCCCGTTACCTGTCCTCACTGATTTGCTAGAATCCCTTGGTGACAATAACGTAGTCTTTTCATCTTTAGACCTCCTCAGCGGGTACTGGCAGGTCGAAATGGAAGAGTCCTCTCGCCCAGTCACAGCCTTTAGCACCCCTTCTGGACATTTTCAGTTTAAGAGACTCCCTTTTGGTCTGAGAAATGCTCCCTCCGTGTTCGTGCGACTTATCCATTCAGTCTTCAGCGGTATGATGGGACACTCTCTTTTTGCTTACCTAGATGATATCATTGTTGTGAGTAAATCCATCCCTGATCATTTTACCAAACTCCAGCAAGTCTTTGAACGCCTCCAGCTCGCAGGCCTGAAAATCAATCTCAGTAAATGTGACCTCTTGCGAAAGAAAATCAAATTCCTAGGCCATGTCGTAGATGCACAAGGCATTCATACTAATGAGGATAAAACTAAGGCGATTATTAACTTCCCAGAACCTACCACTACCGACGCTGTACGAAGTTTCCTGGGCCTCAGTGGCTATTATCGTTGCTTTATCCGCGATTTCGCGAAGATCGCCGCTCCTCTGACCCACTTACTCAAGCAGAATGTGCCCTTTGTTTGGACTAACGACCAGTCACAGGCTTTCCAAAAGCTAAAGACAGCTCTTGTAAATGCCCCTATTCTAGCATTCCCTGATTATACCACACCCTTCCTTCTCTGCACAGACGCCTCAGGCACTGGACTTGGTGCCGTTTTGATGCAACTCGATGAAGCATCAAGGAAGCGCGTAATAGCGTATGCTAGTCGCACCCTTACAACCGCTGAACGTAACTACAGTGTCACAGATCTCGAAGCGCTAGCGGTAATCTGGTCCTTGAAACATTTCAGAGATATAGTCTATGGTTATCCAGTGCATATCCAAACAGACCACCTTCCACTATGTGATTTGTTCAAGAATCGCAACCTAACAGGTAGGTTAGCTAGATGGTCTGTCATCATCCAGGACTTTAATCCCACTTTTCAATATGTACCAGGCAAGTTGAATGTAGTCGCAGACGCACTCTCACGTCACGTAGCAGCAGCTATAACATCACTGCAGCCTGAAGTAACTGAAAATACTACACTAACGTCAGAAGTTGTTCGAAACTTTCAGTGCCAAGACCCCATGTGGTCCAAAGTCATTTATTTCCTAGAATCTGGCGATGCCTCGACCTTACCTACTCTGCCAGTATCACTAGATGAGTTCATGCTAGATGATGATCTCTTGTACAGGAAAACACTGCTAACAGGCAAAGATATGCCCAATCGCGAAGTACGCCAACTTGTTGTCCCCACTGCCCTGATACCAAAGGTTCTTCATATTGTTCATAATACTCCTCAAGCTTCCCATCCAGGTAAAGACCGATGCTTGCGCCAAGCACGTCTCAAATACTATTGGCCAACCATGCGCCGCGATATCAATGCCCACTGTGACTCTTGCCTCTCCTGCCACCGCCACAAAGGATCAACCGGCTTACCAGCACCTCTCTTACAATACCCAATCCCATCATGACCATGGGAAACTGTCTCGATCGATCTCTTAAAACTTCCTCTCACAGAATCTGGCGCTGAGTACTTGTTCGTAGCGGTCGACCACTTCTCCCGCTACTGTGTCCTCGTTCCCCTCTCCGACAAGACCGCAAAGAGCGTTGCCCGTGCCTTTGTAGATCACGTAATTTGCCCATTCAGTACCCCTCATACCATTCTTACTGACAACGGTACAGAATTCAACAATAGCCTTCTTGATGAGATCTGTCGCCACTTTCATATCAGTAAGTGCAATGTCGTGCCTAACCATCCGGCTTCCAGTGGCCTTGTAGAACGCCACAACTGAAAAATCTTAGAGTGCCTCAAACATCTAGGCTCCCATAGTTCGTCCTGGGATGACTGGATTCCCCAAGTGGCATCCTCCATCAATAGTTCCATCAATGCATCCATTGCTGAATCTCCCTTCTTCGTCCTCTTTGGTTTTGACAAGGACCTCCCATACTCTCTCTTATCCTCAAAGCCAGAACCCATCTACAACATGGATGATTATGTTAAACTAAAATTGGCCAACTTCCAGACAATCCACCAGTATGTCCAATCCAATTTGGCTTCCTCTCAGGAGGACATGCTGCAGCGCCAACATAAGTCCGCCTCTCCTATCACTATCAGTGTAGGCGATCTTGTCTTTGCTCTTTCCCATACGCGTTCCTCTAAGTTGGATGACAAATTTACAGGGCCCTACCGCGTCCTCACTCAACAAGGCAACAAATTTCACCTCCAGGACCTGTCCACTAGGGACACCAGATAGGTCCACGTCGATGACTTAAAGCGAGCACCCCATGGCCTCGTGTTGGAAGAGTCACTTACACAACCTCCTGCCCCCTCTTCCCCTCCTCCCATCCTTCAGTCTACTTTGTCTCCACCTATCCCTCAGTCTCCTTCATCTCCATCTCCACCTGCTCATTCATCAACCAATCAATATCGGTCCAAACTGCGCTCTGCCCATCAACCTCTTCACGACCTCCCCCATTAACTCTACCCTGATTTTCTAGGTACGATGTTAGCGATCTCCCTGCTGGCAGTGCTGACCCTCCTGGGGTCTGGGTCAGGTCAGGACGATGGTGGAGTACGTCCCGGGGCCTTGGTCGGCTCGGGAGGCGAGGTAATGCTTATCGACGACATCACCTCTTTGCGCTACGATCTTGTGCCCCTGGCCGACGTAGCCATTGCCCTACCTGCCTACGCGCACCAGCTCCACGGAATCAGGAACCATCTCACGGCCCTCATGGGGACACACAACCCGAATGAGTATCTCTATAACCTTTTCCTCCCCCTCTCCTGCCAATTGCACTACATAAGTACCAGATTCACTGAGCTCAATGACATATTTTCCATTCAGACACCCGTGGGTCGTTCTCGTGTGAAACGAGGTCTCTTCGACTTCGGCGGTGAGATTCTGAGTGGCTTGTTTGGCGTTGCTATAGCCCGTGACATTTCTGGCTTCAAATCTGATCTCACTCATTTAGCTTCAGCCCTAGAATCACAACGCCGAGTCATTAAAATCCAACACACTATGTTACAGAAGCTCACAACCCAACTCAATGAAGTCACGTCCACTCTAAACAATTTCACCGATATCTTACAACGCCACCTTTCAGATCTTAACGTTATCTCCCAGTTCTTCTACCTCAAACTCAACATGGATAATCTCCAACTGGCCGTTGACTCTCTCCTGTCTCAAGTCTCTACCTTCGTTCATATCCTGGTCGATGCTATCAATGGACATGTCACTGCCGACTTAGTACCTGTCTCAGCTCTCCGTTCTGTCCTGGAATGGGCTCACTCCACCTTCGGTCTCTCCCCAGTCCTCCCTTACTCCTCCCTTGAATATTATTATCCTGATCTCGAAGCCACTCTTCTCACTACATACGTCGTCGTCCATATTCCTCTCCGTTCTGCCATAACCTTTAACCTTTTCCACATCATTCCCTTCCCTTTCCGCCTCAACAACTCCTTGTTACAGGTATCTGTTCCTTCAGAATATTTCCTCCTCTCCCATGATCATCTTTCCGTTGCCTTCCTTTCTTCCACAGACCTCCAGCAATGTTCCTCCCTTACTCCGACCTCTCGTCTCTGTGCTGCCCACCTTTTCGCTATCTTCCCTAGCAGTGCCACACCCTGTGAGTCTGCTTTAGTTCGCAACCATTCCATCTACTCGGCCTGTTCTTTTGTCCCAGCTCCTGACCTCCCGGTCCACCATGCTCACCTCAACCATGTCCAGTACTTCTTCTTTGCTGTTCCCATCTCTGTCACAATCATGTGTCCTGGTTCTTCCGTTCTCTCCGTCCCCGCTAGTGATCTCTACAAAGCACCTGACTATTGTACCGTCAAATCAGAGTCCGTCATCACTTACGCCACTCGCTATCACCAAGCTGTTCGTAAACACTCCTATGACATCTTTCAACCAATCGACATGCCTTCAACCCTACCTTCTGCCAACATTACCATCACCTCCCCTCACTTGCGCATGCTAACCTTCCTTAATGACAGTGATTTCATTATGGATCAATTTTCTCTGGCCTTCAGCCGTTCATGGGTTCATTCAACAGTTGTGTTTCCCCCTGTGGTTATCGCTTTCATAGGTTTTCTACTCATCATCTGTGCAGTGCATTGTTGTGTCAGAAAAATGGAACGTCGACTCCAGGAAATCAAAGTCGCTACAGGCATAGTACGCCCTACACACGACGTAGAAACTCCCCGTCCTTAGTGCCCTCGCATTCCGTGACTACCATTGCCATCTAACATTTAACCAAACTGTGAACAGCACTCTGCCTACTAGAAAATGATGGTATTTCTTTCATGCATTACTGAGTGACAGTGTATCCTACAGAAAATACAAAAAAAAAAAAAAAAATGAAGGAAGAATAACAATAGAACTCTCATATCTACTCCTTGTTTATCATGTATCAACCTATTATTGTGTAATTCCCATTATGTTTACATATACCTTCGGCCCTTACTGGATTTGTACCTATTATTCCTTGTATATCTTATATGTATATATCCTTCTCATTCCCTCCCCTCAACATGGCCATGTCTCCCCTACTGCCCCTGTCTCATACTTATCCCTTGTACAAACCTCCCAGTCCTGCCTTACTACTATAATCAAACACCATTTCACTCCCGGTGTCAGAAGACCCCGTCTCAGCTACCCGGGGGAGTAGTGTACCCCCTCCACAATATGTCTACCCCCGATGTATATATGTTCCCCCCCAATGCATACATGCCCCCACTAAATTTGCTAGGTCAGCATGCTTTCCCACTCCTGAAGACGGCGTTATTGCATCAGTTGATAGCAGACATCCTAGCCGGGCAGACTGTTTTACTGTGAGCTTGTAATAAACTCCTTATCTAGCTGTTTGTACACGGAGTTTCTATCACCAAAGTATTGCAAGTTACATGATGTGCTGGACTTTATGTCAGAATTATTACATTTATACCAGTGTTAATTGTTACACACACACACACACACACACACACACACACACACACACACACACACACACACACACTCGAGTGCCTTTATTAGTAATGATGTGCTGGACTTTATGTCAGAATTATTACATTTATACCAGTGTTAATTGTTACACACACACACACACACACACACACACACACACACACACACACACACACACACACACACACACACACACACACACACACACACTCGTGTGCCTTCATTAGTAATGATGTGCTGGACTTTATGTCAGAATTATTACATTTATACCAGTGTTAATTGTTACACACACACACACACACACACACACACACACACACACACACACACACACACACACACACTCACACACACACACACACTCACACACACACACACACACACACACACACACACACACACACACACACACACACACACACACACACACACACACACACACAGCCGCCTCTGAACCCACAAAACCACAACTAACCTGAATTTTGATCCTGAGAGTCACCTCCTGTGTGCTCTGATCAGGCTCGGTAAGGCTGGTGGTGGTTGCAAGGTTGGTGGTGGTTGCAGGGTTGGTGGTGGTTGCAGGGGTGGCGGTGGTTGCAGGGATGGTGGGGACAGTGTTGATGGTGAGGGTCAGTGTTGAGTTTTCACCACTCTCATCAAAACACCAGAACTTTGCGGCGTCCACGTCAGCCAACTCGTCAGCACTCATGGTTACCATAAGAGCAGCCTCGAGAGACCTATTTGATAAAGTTCTGACTTCGAACACTAGAGCAGATGCGGCATTTGTTACAGGCTGGTGAAGCTCAAACTCGGCTTCAAGCATCTCCTCCTTGTCTTTCTTCCTGAGTGCCACTGGGTGAAAGTTGGGATGTGTTGGCACCGAGACTTTTTGGCATTCTGAAAGGAAGACCAGGAAAAGCGATAAGTGTGGACTCCTTAACAATTTTTCAGGGGTCGTTTTCTCTTGGCTAAATAAAATATTGTGGTACTAGCTAAAATAATCGTTTAGATGCACCAGCAGCAGTGAAAGGCTGACTACGGACAGTTATTTTAGTCTTTGACTTTACCATGTCACTGGGATCAACAAAACTGAATGACGTTATGCAGAATAAAATAGCTAAACCCACCAACCAAAGTGAGGGTGTTTATAACGACTGATAATCCAATTACATATCAATCTTAAAGGCGTCTCTTAATCCATCCCTTACCACATTGACACACCACTAACCTAACACCCTCTCAACCTCCCTCTCACACCTCCCTTTTACCCCTTTCCTTTAAACCCCCTTTCCTACTCCCTCTCACCCCATCCTTTCAACCCAGGCCCCTCAGCCTTCCTCTCACCACCTGCCTTTCTCTCCCTCCTATCTCCATCCCTCCTACCTCATCTTGCTTTCCTTTATCCCTCTCACTTTTCCCTCCCTCTCCATCTCCTTCTCACAGTTCATTCCAGTTCATTCCTTCCTCTGTCTTCTCCCCCTCTCCCTTCACTTTTCCTTCCCATACCCTCCCTTCCACTGCCTCCCCCCCCATTCCCATTCTCCCTTCCACTCGTCATTCCCTAATGCCCACTAACTCCCTCCTCCCTGTCACCCTGGGGTGTAGGGACAGCACCCCCTTCCCTTACCCTCCCCCTCCTCCCTCCCTCACACCCTCCCTTCCCTTACCCTCCCCCTCCTCCCTCCCTCACACCCTCCCTTCCCTTACCCTCCCCCTCCTCCCTCCCTCACACCCTCCCTTCCCTTACCCTCCCCCTCCTCCCTCCCTCACACCCTCCCTTCCCTTACCCTTCCCCTCCTCCCTTCCTCACACCCTTTCTTCCCTTACCCTTACCCTCCTCCCTCTCTCACACCCTCCCTTCCCTTATCCTCCCCCTCCTCCCTCCCTCACACCCTCCCTCACACCCTCCCTTCCCTTACCCTCCCCCACCTCCCTCCCTTCCATTATCCTCCCCCTCCTCCCTCCCTTCCCTTACCCTCCCCCTCCTCCCTCCCTTCCCTTACCCTCCCCCACCTCCCTTCCCCACACCCTCCCTTCCCTTACCCTCCCCCTCCTCCCTCCCTCACACCCTCCCTTCCCTTACCCTCCCCCACCTCCCTTCCCCACACCCTCCCTTCCCTTACCCTCCCCCCCCTCCCTTCCACACACCCTCCCTTCCCTTACCCTCCCCCTCCTCCCTCCCTCACACCCTCCCTTCCCTTACCCTCCCCCACCTCCCTTCCCCACACCCTCCCTTCCCTTACCCTCCCCCACCTCCCTTCCCCACACCCTCCCTTCCCTTACCCTCCCCCACCTCCCTTCCCCACACCCTCCCTTCTCTTACCCTCCCCCACCTCCCTGCCCCACACCATCCCTTCCCTTACCCTCCCCCTCCTCCCTCCCTTCCCTTACCCTCCCCCACCTCCCTTCCCCACACCCTCCCTTCCCTTACCCTCCCCCACCTCCCTTCCCTTACCCTCCCCCACCTCCCTTCCCCACACCCTCCCTTCCCTTACCCTCCCCCTCCTCCCTCCCTTCCTTTATCCTCCCCCTCCTCCCTCCCTCACACCCTCCCTTCCCTTACCCCCCTCCTCCCTCCCTCACACCCTCCCTTCCCTTACCCCCTTCCTCCCTCCCTTCCTTTACCCTCCCTTCCCTCCCTCAACCCTCCCTTCCCTTACTCTTCCCCTCCCTCCCTCACACTCTCCCTTCCCTTACCCCCCTCCTCCCTCCCTCACACCCTCCCTTCCCTTACTCTTCCCCTCCCTCCCTTCCCTTACTCTTCCCCTCCCTCCCTCACACCCTCCCTTCCCTTACCACCCTCCTCCCTCCCTCACACCCTCCCTTCCCTTACCCCTTCCTCCCTCCCTTCCCTTACCCTCCCTTCCCTCCCTCAACCCTCCCTTCCCTTACTCTTCCCCTCCATCCCTCACACCCTCCCTTCCCTTACCCTCCCCCTCCTCTCTCCCTTCCTTTATCCTCCCCCTCCTCCTTCCCTCACACCCTCCCTTTCCTTACCCTCCCCCTCCTCCCTTCCTCACACCCTCCCTTTCCTTACCCTCCCCCTCCTCCCTTCCTCACACCCTCCCTTCCCTAACCCTAACCCTCCTTCCTTCCTCAAACCCTTCTTCCCTTACCCCCCTCCTCCCTCCCTCACATCCTTCTTTCCCTTACCCTCCCCCTCCCTTCTATTACTTTCCCCCTCCCTTCCCTTACTGAGTCACCATCCCTCTCATCCCTTCCTTCCTTCCTTCCTTCACCCTTCCTCTCCACCCTCCCATCCCTCATACTCCTTTCGCTCCACCCTTCCTACGCCCTTCGTACACCCTTCCTGCACCCTGCCTCTCATCCCTTCCTTCCTTCCTTCCTTCACCCTTCCTCTCCACCCTCCCATCCATCATACTCCTCTCACTCCGCCCTTCCCACACCCTTCCTCCACCCTCCCTCTCATCCCTTCCTTCCTTCCTTCCTTCCTTCCTTCACCCTCCCTCTCCACCCTCCCATCCCTCATACTCCTCTCACTCCACCCTCCCTACACCCTTCGTACACCCTTCCTCCACCCTGCCTCTCAGCCCCTCTGCCTTTGCTTTGACTCACACAACTAACCTTTTTTAGGAGGGTTGGCAGCTGTAGAGTTGTCTGGTTCAGTGATGGGGTCTGCAGATGGCTTGGTGGAGGGGCTGGGCATTGGGATTGGTGAGGGATTGGCGGACGGGCTAGGAAAGAGGCTAGGAAAGGAGGCAGGATGGGGCTTGGTGGAGGGGCTGGGCATCGGGATTGGTGAGGGATTGGGGGACAGGCTAGGAAAGGAGGCAGGATAGGGCTTGGTGGAGGGAGTAGGCTTTGGGATGGGTGAGGGATTAGGTGAGTGCTTTGCTGAGAAGTTAGAAGGGTCGGGAGAGGGGTTAGGAGAGTGATCAGAAGAGCCTGGATCGGTTTTGTGAGAAGAATCAAGAGAATGCTCAGGAGAAGAATCAAGAGAAGGGTTGGAGGAAGGACTAAGAGAAGAGTTGGAGGAAGGATCAAGAGAATGGTTGGAGGAAGGATCAAGAGAAGGGTTGGAGGAAGGATCAAGAGAAGGATTAAGAGAAGGGTTGGAGGAAGGATGAGGGGAATGTTGAGGTGAGTCAGGAGAGAGGTTAGGGGAGGGGTGTGAGGGGTCAGAAGGTCCAGTAGGTGTGCTGGGATGGCCAGTGGTCTCTGAAACATCATAAACATCTATACTCCATGGCAGTGATACCTGCACCACTACTACTACTGCTATTAATAATACTGATCATTATTATTATTATTATTATTATTATTGTTATTATCATTATTATTATTAATATTATTATTATTATTATTATTGTGCTAGGTGAGGTATATGGCAAGGTGGTAGGCGAGGGCCAGGGCAGTGGCGGCCACAGGAAGCCAGCAATAAGGGCGGCCAAGGAGTGTGGTGGTGTGGCAACTGTGGCTGAAGGAGGGCCAGCTAGAGTGGTGGTAGGTTGTAACAGAGCAGCTTGGACGAGGATAATACCCAGTGCACTGGCCATGATACCTGGCATGAGCTGCCTGCCATGTAATACCTACCCTAGGTAAGTACAGTGTATGACACGTGGCATGACAAGGCAGCCACGTGTCAGGCCAGTGTAGGCAGGCAGGTGTGATGGTGAGGCAGACAGGTGTGATGGTAAGGCAGACAGGTGTGATGGTAAGGCAGGTGTGATGGTAAGGCAGACAGGTGTGATGGTAAGGCAGACAGGTGTGATGGTAAGGCAGACAGGTGTGATGGTGAGGCAGACAGGTGTGATGGTAAGGCATACAGGTGTGATGGTGAGGCAGACAGGTGTGATGGTGAGGCAGACAGGTGTGATGGTGAGGCAGACAGGTGTGATGGTAACGCAAACAGGTGTGATGGTGAGGCAGACAGGTGTGATGGTAAGGCAGACAGGTGTGATGGTAAGGTAGACAGGTGTGATGGTAAGGCAGACAGGTGTGATGGTAAGGTAGACAGGTGTGATGGTAAGGCAGACAGGTGTGATGGTAAGGCAGACAGGTGTAATGGTAAGGCAGACAGGTGTGATGCTGAGGCAGACAGGTGTGATGCTGAGGCAGACAGGTGTGATGGTAAGGCAGACAGGTGTGATAGTAAGGCAGACAGGTGTGATGGTAAGGCAGACAGGTGTAGTGTGGTAATAATACAGTAACTTACGTATTGCTGCTATGCGGTGTATCTGCATGGTGTGGCACAGCAACATCAGGCACCACCACACCGCCACCACACCACCACCAGACGCCATCACTGCAACATTAGGATTCACTTCAACAACAATGGCTCACTCACTCACTCAGGCAACACATTCACTCAGTAACTCATCACTCATTTACCGACTCACCACACTGACTGACTAACTCACAACTCATTCACTGACTCACCACACTGACCCACTGACTCAGCACTCTTACATTGCCTCGTAACAGTACTCGCTGACTTCCCAAACTGACTGGCTGACCCACCACACTCACACATTGACTCACCCTTCATTCACCACTATGACAAACCACACTCACTGACTGACTCAAAATGTCCTTTGTGTCACTAAATTCAAAAACTCACCACACTCACTGACTCACCACACTGCTTTACTGAGTCACCCTGTCCATTCATTGACTCACCATACTTACTGACTCACCACTAATTCACTGAGTCAACACGCTATTTTACTGAGTCACCCTGTCCATTCATTGACTCACCATACTTACTGACTCACCACTAATTCACTGAGTCAACACGCTATTTTACTGAGTCACCCTGTCCATTCATTGACTCACCATACTTACTGACTCACCACTAATTCACTGAGTCAACACGCTATTTTACTGAGTCACCCTGTCCATTCATTGACTCACCATACTTACTGACTCACCACTAATTCACTGAGTCAACACGCTATTTTACTGAGTCACCTTGTCCATTCATTGACTCACCATACTTACTGACTCACCACTAATTCACTGAGTCAACACGCTATTTTACTGAGTCACCTTGTCCATTCATTGACTCACCATACTTACTGACTCACCACTAATTCACTGAGTCAACACGCTATTTTACTGAGTCACCCTGTCCATTCATTGACTCACCATACTTACTGACTCACCACTAATTCACTGAGTCAACACGCTATTTTACTGAGTCACCCTGTCCATTCATTGACTCACCATACTTACTGACTCACCACTAATTCACTGAGTCAACACGCTATTTTACTGAGTGGCCACAGCCATTCAGTGGAGGCGTTGGGTTTTATCGCTTCAGATCACAGGCCCAAAATAGACGACCATCCTGCTTACCCAGATATCTGACTTGGTGGCAGGGCTTGTGCTGTGCCCTATACCCTTGTTACTCTAACTTGGCCTCAAATTTCCATCGCCCCAGCTTCAGTGCCGAGTTATAACAATAAATTAAGTCTCGAATATGGTGTTAGTCACGAAGAAGTGCTGTGCGAATGATGTAGAGCTGCATTATTGTCCGTTTCTGTCATTGAACTACGTGAAATAAGTTCCAAAAGAAAAAAAAAAATCTGGGCCAAATTAGTGTAAAAGAACTATAGCTAATGCACTGGCAGTACACTGACCTGGTAAACTAAACAACTGGTTAACTAATGTACTGGTAAACTAAACAACTGGTTAACTAATGTACTGGTAAACTAAACAACTGGTTAACTAATGTACTGGTAAACTAAACAACTGGTTAACTAATGTACTGGTAAACTAAACAACTGGTTAACTAATGGACTGGTAAACTAAACAACTGGTTAACTAATGTACTGGTAAACTAAACAACTGGTTCACTAATGGACTGGTAAACTAAACAACTGGTTAACTAATGTACTGGTAAACTAAACAACTGGTTAACTAATGTACTGGTAAACTAAACAACTGGTTAACTAATGGACTGGTAAACTAAACAACTGGTTAACTAATGGACTGGTAAACTCATGTACTAGTAAACTAATACTCTGGTGAACCCCAACACCAGTCAAATGGTCATCTAGTGAACTGGACAACTATGGAATGGTTTACCTTGGAACCTGAACAACGGGTAAACTAATGACCTGGACAACTATGGAATGGTTTACCTTGGAACCTGAACAACGGGTAAACTAATGACCTGGACAACTGATGAAGTAGTACAGTGGCAGACTGGTAACAGCATCAACGAAGCAACTAGTGAAATAGTGCACTAATGAACTCGTCTGTGTTATCTACCTATTGCCAGACGCCTTAATCCCGTAAGGGGTGGCCACAAACAAATCGCCTCCATGTAGCCCTGTCCCCCGGCCATTTCACTGCCCTGCTTCCAGCTCACATTCCCATATCTCATATACCTCTCCACTCCCTTCCTCCATCTCATCCTTGGCCTCCCCCTCCCTCTCCCCCTCTCCACCTCACTCACATACACTCTCCTCGTCAGTCTTTCGCTCTCCATCCTCTGTACATGGCCAAACCACTTCAGTGTGTTTCTCCTAACGCTTCCTATCACATCCACATCCACACCACAACGCTCCTTCTCTTGTGCATTTGTCAGTCTGTCTTTCCATGTGACTCCACAGGCTCCTCTCAAATAACTCATTTCCACTGCTCTTAAAAACAAAAATGAACTTGTACATTAGTGAAATAGTACACTAGTAAACTAGATAATACACTGGTACACTATGTGACTGATGAACTGGGGCAGAAGGAAAAGGTGTAACTAATGAACGGTTTTATTAGTGAGTTAAGGAACACACAAAATAATGGCCTGATACACTAATGAAATGGTAACGTTGGCAACGGATATACTATACCTTTTTTACTCTAACTTGGCCTAAAACTGCCATCTGTCATCTTCATTACTGGTTGTAGCAAGAGATTAACAGCACAGTATGATGCTAGTCATGAAGAAGTGCTATGGAAGGGATGTAGGGCCATAGTATTGTCTTATTCTGCGTGGAATAAGCCGCAAAAGAACGAGAATCTGTGCCAAGTTAAGGTAAAGGGAGTATAGTGAAGTAGGAAAATAATGAAGTGTTAAATAAATGGCAGGACAAGTTGTGGTAGGGTGTTAGGCAGGAGAGACTTTACTGGGTCAAGATACAGTGTGAAAACACAGGCTAATAAACTGGTATGTAGGAGGATACCCAGGCAGGTTCACATACTGTACTCTGGGTAAGGCATACTCTTTGTTGTATATCAACACAGGTATCAGAGGCAAGGGAAAATCTCACATTTCATAATCTCCCAACGATTACCATTTGTTAGAAAAAAGTTTGTACCAAACTCAGCCTGCCTTTGGTCTGGTGGTGGAAGGTATTAAAGAAGTATGCGGGAGATGCTTTGGCAATTGTATAGAGGTATGTAGGAGCAGTATCTCAGGCCAGAATTTGACAACTTGGTAAATGAGGAAGATGTCCCCGCCGGAGTGTTGTGCCAGGCCAGCTACCGCGCCTTGGCCCCACAACACTGCCATAGTAGCACCTCTCTGCACCACCCTAACCTACTACCTTGTTGATGCCGTAAACACCATACAACTTGACCTAAAGCCACACCTTAACATTATCCATCTGTCTGTCTCACTGTCCATCTTTATGTCTGTTTATCTGTTAGTCAGTCTATATGTCTGTGTATATGTCTATGTCTACCTATCTACTGATCTGTAGATAGATGGATAGACAGACATATATTAGCATGGATATCTGTCGTTACCGGGGTAAAAACAGAAAATGTTGTCCATGCATACCAACGTTGCCTGTAATCATCACTAGGACAATCACCACTACCACATCCCCGCTGTCACCGTGCACGTTAGTACTGTGATCACCACTACTACCACACCTACCTCTACCACCACCACAACCATCATCCCTGCCTCTACCACCACCACAACAACGATCATCCCTGCCTCTACCACCACAACGCCCATCACCCCTGCCTCTACCACAACAACAACCATTACCCCTGCCTCTACCACAACAACCATCACCCCTGCCTCCATCATCACTGGGAATAATGTCAATGTTAAGGGCAGACAGAGTTTTGCATTATGTACACATATATTGACCCGTTTCTCATCTTTGTATTATTTGCCGACCAGTTGTTATAATGTTAAGATGTATTCGGTGTTTGAGTTGCAGTAATGGCGGCAGAAATAACCAGTGAATGTCCAAGAGGAAATGCATTACTAATAGTGAAGATTATTACAGCAATGGTGGTAGACAATTTACATAGTCAAGTTGGTGAAATGTAACTGTTCCTGTAACAACAAAAGATTTTGAACTTTTAGTCTTGCAATTAAGAGACAAATTTGTTTTAACTTAGGAGTCCCCCCCCCCCCGTAGGGTACATCCTGCCTGCCGGGGCAGCCACAGGGGATCTCACCGTGTGTAAAAATTAGTTGGTGTTGGCGTGTACCTCGGTGTACGCAGAGGCAGCCTTGGCGATTCCATTCTGCCTAAAACCTCGCCGGGATGGCCGTCTACCACCGTGATTTTTTTTTTTTTTTTTTTTTTTGCCATGTAAAATAAACCCTGCCAGCCACACCTTGCACTCCAGTTAACCTTGTTATGTTTATAGGAAATTTAGAAAATGGTGTAGGGGCTGCCCTGCCCCCTGATCCAGGTGTAAATAGGCCTTTTTACGGGTCCAGTCCTGCCCAAAACCTGTTCAAAGTACACGTCTACCTTCCCGCAAAATTTCGTTTTCCTAAGTATAAAAAAAAAAAAAAAACTTTGGGAGGACACTGAGGACCAGTTCACGAACACTTTCTCCCCCCCCTCTCCCTCTCTATCTCTCCCGTGTTTATATATATATATATATATATATATATATATATATATATATACATATATATATATATATATATATATATATATATATATTCACAGATACATGCGTACACATGTAGCACTGCCAATGACACTGTCCTCAATACAGAAGTAACTTACTGTACAATACAGAATCTAGAACTTAAAAAGAAACAAGACAGCTAATGCAAAGGCTAATGCTTTGACCAACTCTTGCTCTCTTTCTGTAATCAACTTTTTTAACACCACAGTCAGGGCTAATTATTCCCATACATTTTGTGAAGGTGTTGGCAACAGCACTAACCTAAGGCGTGAAATGTCCTGATCTACCAAAATGTGTTGTGCAGATGACTATCACTGCGGTGATGGATGTCACACTCTGGTGTCTCTTCCTGCCTCTCGCTGCCCCCTCATGTTGTAACCCCCACTCCCTGCCCCTTCCCTTCCCCCCCTCACCCAGCCTTCTCCCTGCCCTCTCACCCTGCCCCAGCCCTTCCCCCTCACACAGCC
>NC_137067.1:24005806-24075806 GCF_032717465.1 Coenobita brevimanus | reverse complement strand
GTTACCAACACACAGTTACCAACACACAGTCCACCAGTTACCAACACACAGTCCACCAGTTACCAACACACAGTTACCAACACACAGTTATCAACACACAGTCCACCAGTTACCAACACACAGTTACCAACACACAGTTACCAACACACAGTTACCAACACAGTTACCAACACACAGTCAACCAGTTACCAGCACAGTTACCAACACACAGTTACCAACACACAGTTACCAACACAGTTACCAACACACAGTCAACCAGTTACCAACACAGTTACCAACACACAGTTACCAACACACAGTTATCAACACACAGTCCACCAGTTACCAACACACAGTTACCAACACACAGTTACCAACACACAGTCCACCAGTTACCAACACACAGTTACCAACACACAGTTACCAACACACAGTTACCAACACACAGTTATCAACACACAGTCCACCAGTTACCAACACACAGTTACCAACACACAGTTACCAACACACAGTTACCAACACACAGTTATCAACACACAGTCCACCAGTTACCAACACACAGTTACCAACACACAGTTACCAACACACAGTCAACCAGTTACCAACACACAGTCAGCCAGTTACCAACACACAGTTACCAACACACAGTTACCAACACACAGTCCACCAGTTACCAACACACAGTTACCAACACACAGTTACCAACACACAGTTACCAACACACAGTCAACCAGTTACCAACACACAGTTACCAACACACAGTTACCAACACACAGTTACCAACACACAGTTACCAACACACAGTTACCAACACACAGTCAACCAGTTACCAACACACAGTTACCAACACACAGTCAACCAGTTACCAACACACAGTTACCAACACACAGTCAACCAGTTACCAACACACAGTTACCAACACACAGTCAACCAGTTACCAACACACAGTTACCAACACACAGTCAACCAGTTACCAACACACAGTTACCAACACACAGTTACCAACACACAGTCAGCCAGTTACGGGCAGACGGTGGTTGAATGGCGGCAGGAAGTACAGGCCATAAAAACATTGTGTGGTGCCACTGATAACACAAAAGTGGCTGGTAACTCAGCCAGTCCCTACGCCACTTCTACACTGGGGTCTTGTATGCCACCAACACTAAGGTTCTGATGCTGCCGCCACATCACCCACACCCTCAACCAACCACACTTGGCCTTTTTTTTTGTGCAAGAAAGAAGGAACCAAAGGCCAGGAGCCCGCAAGACTGTTCCCTCCAAGAAAGAACAAAAACAAGATAACAGGGCGCCAGATTCAAGATGCGTTCATATCGAGATGCCTGGAAACACTGCGTTTGAAAGACTGGAGATTATAGGCAGTAGGAAACACAGACAGAGGGAGACAGTTCCAGAGCTAACCTGTACAGCGCCACCCAGCATTCTTCCTTTTCCTCTCTCCTAATGTCACTTACTCTTTCCTCAGCTCACTGCTCTCACTCCAGCTCCTCTCTTTCCCCCTCCTCTTTTCCTCCCTCCTCATACCCTCTTCTGCTCTGTCTAGTTGTGCCTAATATTTTCCCGCTGGATTTTTATTTACTTCCTTAAAACACACACACACACACACACACACACACACACACACACACACACACACACACACACACACACACACACACACACACACACACACACACACACACACACACACACACACACACACACACACACACACAAGGATATAGCCATAAACAAAGACACTAACTGGGAATTCCACAGAAAATGAGAGAGAGAGAGAGAGAGAGAGAGAGAGAGAGATGAACAATGACAAGCTCAAACAGCCGGACGCTCAGAGAGAGTTACATAGATACACAGACCACACAGACCTTACGGTCCCTACGAGGTGGTCCGGCCTTAATCCTAATATAGTGCATAGGCAGAAGGCTCTCTCCCCCACCCTTCAGACCCTTCGGCATTGCCGTACAGGAAACAAGAGAGGAAGTAATACCTTGCAGGAATGAAAAACCTGAAGGAATTTTATAGGATCGGCAGAAAGTAGAATAATATGGAAAAGGAAAATTTGGGCATACAGCCACATACTCTATGCATGCCATTTTTTTTTTTAAATCAAAAGATGAATAGAATGTTTATCTATTATATATATTCTGAAATATTATCTGTGTCTAATAGACACATGAATGCAGATGCGAATATGCAATAATTGCTCCATCCTAACTAAACGATACCAGTTGCGTCGAGATACATGTCCAGTCTCTTTTTAAATATATTTATGGTACCACTCTCAATCACATTCCCAGGGAGTTTATTCCATTCGCTTACAACAGAGTAAGTGAAGAAGAGAGAGAGAGAGCGAGAGAGAGAGAGAGAGAGAGACGCACATTGATAAGAAACATCCGGACGCTTACAAAGAGATACACACACACACACACACACACACACACACACACACACACACACAGTCATCTCCCTTACTCATTCACCATACTCACTCCTGTCCCTTGTCTCACCTCAGTCAATTACTTCCTCATTTTACTCGTTGGCTCATCTTACTCAGCTGACACGCCTCATTCACCTCACTGACTGACTCAGGCAGGAAAGAACCAAGGAAGAGAGGAAAGCACAGTCGCCCAGGAGCAGCACTACATCCAGTGAGTGGATGGTGAAGCATAAAAATGTTTGTCCTATTCCAATTTATTTCACGTAGCTCAGTGGCAGAAAATTGCAAATACGTTTCAAAAGGTCGTTGGGGAAAATTGCCATTAACCATTTTTGAGTTAACCATTTTTGAGTTAACCATTTTTGAGTTAACCATTTTTGAGTTAACCATTTTTTTACAACAATTTTTTTAGTTAACCATTTTTTAGTTAACCATTTTTTAGTTAACCACTTTTTAGTTAACCTTTTTTTAGTTAACCTTTTTTTGAGTTAACCATTTTTTGAGTTAACCATTTTTGAGTTAACCATTTTTGACAACCAATTTTTGACAACCATTTTTGAGTTAACCAGTTTTTGAGTTAACAATTTTTTGAGTTAACCAGTATTTGAGTTAACCATTTTTTTAGTTAACCATTTTTGAGTTAACCATTATTGAGTTAACCATTTTTTTTAGTTATATAACCACTTTTTACCTAACCAATCTTTAAAACCATTTTTTGAGTTAACCATTTTTGAGTTAACCATTTTTGAGTTAACCATTTTTTCAGTCACGCGAGAAAGCTAATATGGAAGCGGTTGTTGTATTTTTGGGTTATATAATTCAGGAAATATTTACTCTTGCAACCAAGCCAATAACTATACATTATAACACAAGGTTCATCATTTATCTGTACAAGTTTAGGAATTTATCAAAAATACAAGACTTGGCAAAACTTGGTGTGGTTTGTTGTATATTACCGAAAAAATGTTAAAGTCAATCTGTCCATCTACCTATTGCCACACGCCTTAATTCAGTAAGGGGTGGCAACAAACAAATCACCTCCATGTCGCCCTGTCCCCCGCCATTTCGCTGCCCTCCCCCCAGCTCACACCCTCTCTCATACACCTCTCCACTCCATCCCTCCATCTCATCCTCGTATTATAAGGACAGGTTAGGGTTCAGGTTTTAGTCTGATGGGAACTGGGGGCTTCCAACTGGGGCTTCCAACTGAGGGCTTCCAACTGGGGCTTCCAACTGGGGCTTCCAACTGGGGCTTCCAACTGCGGCTTCCAACTGGGGCTTCCAACTGCGGCTTCCAACTGGGGGCTTCCAACTGAGGGCTTCCAACTGGGGCTTCCAACTAGGGCTTCCAACTGGGGCTTCCAACTGGGGGCTTCCAACTGGGGCTTCCAACTGGGGCTTCCAACGTTACGACTGGGCTCTTTTTCCAGTCACTTGACCTAAAATTGCCATATCTTCATCCTGAAATAACTCTATCAGTACATTAACACTACAATATGATGCCAGTCACGAAGAAGTGCTGTGAAGAGGATGGAGAAAGAGACTATAATGCACACCAGAATAACGGTTGGGGGGGACGGCAAAATGAACACAGTGACTCGGTAACACTCTCTCTCTCTCTCTCACTTCCATCAACCAGCCACTATTCCTAACCTGTGAGAGGCTTGGAATCATCATCTGCTGATAGATGTGTTATATGTATGTATATTTATGTGTGTGTGTGTCAGAGAGAGAGAGAGAGAGAGAGAGAATGAATGAGGTGTACAATCAACCAAACAAGTCTGGGTCATCTTCTGGCACGTATCCTTCTGCCACACACACGACACATTGTGATATATGGGCCGCCCTGTTATTATAAGTCTAATATTGTCCTTGCTAATTATTACCACTCGATATCACATAAATCGTCACTTGTTGACTGGTACATATATATATATATATATATATATATATATATATATATATATATATATATATGAGAGACAGACTGACAAACGAGGAAGTGAAGGAGCGTTGTGGTGTGGATGTGGATGTGATAGGAAGCGTTAGGAGAAACACATTGAGGTGGTTTGGCCATGTGGGGAGGATGGAGAGAGAGACTGACAAATGAGGAAGTTAAGGAGCGTTGGTGTGGATGTGGATGTGATAGGATGCGTTAGGGGAAACACATTGAGGTGGTTTGGCCATGTGGAGAGGATGGAGAGCGAGAGACTAACGAGGAGAGAATATGCGAGTGAGGTGGACCGGGGGGAGAGGGGGGGAGGCCGTGGATGAGATGAAGATAGAGTGGATAGGTATATGAGAGGAGTGTGTGGGCTGGGGGGAGGGCAGGGAAATAGCTTGGGACAGGGCGACATGGAGACGATTTGTTTGTGGCCATTTCTTACGGGATAGGATGTATGGGGAGAGAGAGAGAGAGAGAGAGAGAGAGAGAGAGAGAGACTACTGACTGCAGGACACCACAAGCACTGACAAAAAGCTTTACCATAAACCTTCCTCTCTTCCTCCCTTTCACCTTCTTTCTCCCTTCCCTCCTCTTTCTCTCTTCTTCTCTTCCTTCCTCCTCTTCCTCCTTCTTTCTCTTTTCCCTCCTCCTACTCCTTCTTTCTCTTTTCCCTCCTTCTTCTCTCACTTTCTCTTTTTCTTTCTCCTGCTCGTTCTGTCCTCCTCCTTCTTGTTGTTTTTCCTGCTCCTTCTAATTATTCCTTCTTCCCCTTCTCCTCCTCCTCCTTCTTTTTCTTTTCCCTTCTCCTCCTCCTCCTTCTTCTTTTTCTTTTCCCTTCCCCTCCTCCTTCTTTCTCCTTTCCTCCTCCTCCTCCTCCTTTCCCTCTTCCTTCTCCAACTTTTCCCTCCTACTTTTTCTCTCCTCCTCCTTTCTCTTTCCCTCTAGTTGTCCTTCCTTCTTTTTTCCCTCCTTCCCCATCTCCTCCTTTCTTTCCTTCTCCCCATCTTCCTCCTCCTCCTCCTTTTTCCTCTTCCCTCTCCAACTTCTCCCTCTTATTCTCTCTCTCCTTCTCCTCTTTCTTTCTCTTTTCCCTCCTACTCCATGTCCTCCTCGTCCTCGTGCTTGTTGGGTTGGAGGGGCAGAGTGAGCAGCGTGTATTCATCAGCGTGCCTGAAGGCCAGCTCATCAGTGTAATGGTGGGGCAATATCTGCACACCCTGGCATCTCCTTGCAGCCCTCCTGTCCCGCCCCACCACACCCGACCACTGGCTACCACACTGCTTTGGTCTAGAATTGCAGCCCAGTGAGTGTGGTAAATAATAATAATAATAATAATAATAATAATAATAATAATATCCTGTCCCGCCCCACCACACCCGACCACTGGCTACCACACTGGTTTGGTCTAGAATTGCAGCCCAGTGAGTGTGGTAAATAATAATAATAATAATAATAATAATAATAATAATAATATCCTGTCCCGCCCCACCACACCCGACCACTGGCTACCACACTGGTTTGGTCTAGAATTGCAGGCCAGTGAGTGTGGTAAATAATAATAATAATAATAATAATAATAATAATAATAATAATAATAATATCCTGTCCCGCCCCACCACACCCGACCACTGGCTAACACACTGGTTTGGTCTAGAATTGCAGGCCAGTGAGTGTGGTAAATAATAATAATAATAATAATAATAATAATAATACCCTGTCCCGCCCCACCACACCCGACCACTGGCTACCACACTGGTTTGGTCTAGAATTGCAGGTCAGTGAGTGTGGTAAATAATTATAATAATAATAATGATGATGATGATGATGATGATGATAATGATGATCAGCCTATCAATCTATCTATAGCCAGACGCCATAATCCCGTAAGGGGTGGCCGATTGACTTTAAGTTAGTTGTTTTACGGGGAGGGGCACTAACCCTCCACCAACCCACTTGTTGACACGTAGGGAACACGTATGTGTTGGTTATATGGTTACCACCCAGCATTGTAAATGGTTTCCTGGCTTACAGGAAACCATTAGGCTTGTCAATGTAAAGCCACCTAAAAGGGAAAGAAGAGTAATAAAAAGTGACAGGAAAGATGGGAGAAATAGGAAGAGAGGACAGACACAGAAAAAGAATGATGAAGGTGAAGAAAGAAGTAGGCAGCACTACATCAAGTGAGTGGATGATGGTGGCCACCACCTACCACCATAATAATAATAATAATAATAATAATAATAATGATAATGATGGTAGTAGTAGTAATAGTAGTAGTAGTGACTGCTGATCTGGTAATGAACGTCACCTTGCAAATCTTACATCGTCATCCTTCCACCAAATTTGGCTAAAATCTTATCAGAACAGATTTATTTTAATAACCCCTCACACACACCGACTTTGGCCTTGACCTGTGACCTTGACCTCTAAGTATTTGTCCTCAAGAGCCAGTCACTTCACTTCAGTCTTATCCTCCAGCCTTGCCCCAGGTTTATCTATAATGAATACTGTTAAGTTGATGTTCTCTCTCTCTCTCTCTCAAACTTTCACCTAGCCCTTAAACCTTTACTTTTTATTTACTTTCCTAAAAAAATAATAATAAAAAAAAGTACGTTTCTTTCTAGGCTGTCACTCAATCCTTCCACCTAGTTTGGTTAAAATCGGATAACAACTGAGTTATCTCATGATAGGAACTATTCTCTTTGGGGGTTCCTCTGTGAGAATAGTTCCGGCCATAAGATAATTTGAGCGGTTTTTATCGGATTGTACCCAAACTTGGTGGATGGGTTGAGGATCAGCCCATGGCAAAAACTATTATTAATGAGGGCATTGTAAAAGTTCAGGTCCACACAGCATGGTCAAATTTCTGCCCTTGTGTGTGTGTGTGTGTGTGTGTGTGTGTGTGTGTGTGTGTGTAACAAACATTTCGATTAGTTCTGATACATAGCACCTTCTCATCCTGGAACAGCGGTCTCCATTTATAGGGATTTACAGGATTCGTTCACTCAAAAAATCTACCAGCTTTTACTGCTCTCTATCAACTCTGCCGTTTTTAAGGTTGTCGGTTTACTCTACACTGGGGACTATCGATCTATGGTGGCGTCGATCAACAGCCACAACAGGAATACGGTAGACAGACAGCGCCAAAAAGGAGTAGGCCTATAACAGATTGACAGCCACAAAAGCAGTACGGTAGAGGAGACTGACAGCGCCAAAAGGAGTATGGTAGAGTAGGATGACAGTCACAAAAGGAGTGTGTTAGAATACTCGGGGCGCTGCAAGAGCAGAGTACTGTAGATCGGTAGTTGCCAAAGGAGTACGGTAGAGTACGTAGCTCATTGCAAGAGTAGGGAACACTCCTTTAGCGGCTATCAGTCTACTTTATCTTAACTTACTCCTTTTGCGGTTGCCAATATAATCTACCGTATTCTTTTTCAATTTACTCTACCTTACTTTTTTCAATCAACTCTGCTATAGGCCTACTCCTTTTCAGGCTACAGTGCCCTACTCTCAATCAATTTACCGTACCGTACTTCTTATGCGGATGACGACCGTCATCTGTTGCCTTCACACAGCTGTTCACCAAAATATAAACAAGAGTAGACTGCATAGGAATCTTGTTGACACTTATACACTGACAGAATCACACTTGTAAAGTGAGTATACACGTGAGCGGGTGTGTATGTAGTTATTTTATGTTTAGGAGGGTAAATAGGAGAAATTTATAATGAGAGTAGTGGGTGGTTAGTGTGTTTGGAGCAGCCCAGGTCCCGGTACCTTCACTGACAACTCACTAGGTATATTTTTGTTGTGTTTAAAGCCCCTTGCAGCAGCCATTAGGATTATCAGTATATTTACAGTTAGTGAGATGTTTCAAATCTGTGTGAAGTGTTTGTAGGTAATTTACTAAGGGCTAATTGACCGACTTGACACATTTGATGCTGTAATGGCCCGGTGTATAGTGTAACTGTACAAGATAATTATGAGAAAGGTTGTGAGTGTAAGTCATAGCTGTGGTAGTTCACCTGACACAATGGCCTGAAACAAGCTGTGGTAAAATTATAGGTTCAGCCAGCCACAGAATTACCAGATTTTGATCCATTTTTTTTGGTATTTTAGACAATTCTAAGACATGTTTGTGGCATGTTTCTCATAAACTATTTTTGTTCTGTTCTTCATGATAACCTAACCTATCCTTCAAGAGTAAAATAAAAATACCTGTAATTTGTTTGCAGATGATACTGTGTTGTTGAGTGAAGACGAAGGGGAGCTGCAAGGCTTGGTGGATGAGTTTGGGAGAGTGTGTAAGAAACGGAATCTAAAGGTGAATGTAGGGAAGAGTAAAGTGATGGTCTTTGAGAGAGGTGAAGTTAGTGAATGTACAGCGAGGTTGGATGGTGAGGAATTGGAAAATGTGAGTACGTTTAAGTACTTGGGGAGTGTGATGAGTAAGGATGGAGGTTTGGAGGGTGAAGTGCTTGAAGTACGTTTAAGTACTTGGGGAGTGTGATGAGTAAGGATGGAGGTTTGGAGGGTGAAGTGCTTGAAAGGGTACAGCAGGGAAGAAAGGTTGCTGGTTCTTTGAAAGCAGTGATAAGAAACAGGGAAGTGAGCATGGAAGTGAAAAAGTTACTACATGACAGTATTGTGATACCAACTCTAACGTATGGAAGTGAAGCTTGGACGTTGTTGGAAGGACACAAGTCAAGAGTGAGAGCAGTGGAAATGAGTTATTTAAGGAAAGCCGCATACAACTTCTTTCCCTTCTTTAGAAACTTTTCCACTGAAGACCTGAGAATGAACATCTGATCTACAAAACCTCTTCCCTTCCTAAAACCTCCCTGTTCTTCTCCAACTCATTTGTCTGTTATTTCCCTAACTCTGTCAGTAAGTATCCTGCCATATACTGTACAGTACTGTACTTTTTTCTTTACACTAAGAAGACAAATGCCCCTATGATTACCACACTCTTCTTGTCCTCTTTTTCCTTTGTACAGGGGAATAATTTTGTTCGACTTCCAATCCCCCAGGACTTTACCTATCTCCGAGGCCAATCTGCACATCCTCCACATCCATTCTACCACTGTCTCTCCCCCATGCTTCAGCATTTCACCACACACTCCATCATTTCCTGGGACTTTCCTCATTTAAAGTGACATTAGTTAAAATAGTATAGTTAGGCACTATTATCAGGTTGGGTTGGGTTTGTTAGAAAAACACATTAGAATAACCTTAACTACCCCAAACTGCAAATTTATGATTTTATATGTACAGTACTGTACCTTATACAGTATATTGTTTCATATTCAAGAAAAAATGGACCCATGGTTAAAAGCCTGCAAATTGTTCCTTTGTTCAAATTGTATTGTGTCATTTATGAAGGCTCCAGTGTGCTTGTATGCATTGGCTTTGGTCACCTAATGACTACTGTCCATGCTGCTCGATCTCTGGCAGCATTCCTCTTCTGTTCCTTATCCCTGAGGTCATTCTTTATGACTTCCTCTCAGTGTTTTTTTTTTTTTTTTTGGTCAGCATCTTGTAAACCTACCTCCAGCATTCACATCTTTCACCTTCTGCACCCAGTTGTCATCCTCCATCCCCTCCACATGCCCAGACCATCTCACTCTACCTCTCCTCATCACAACACCAATACACTCCAGTTCTTCCAAGAAAAAAGAAATAAAATTCAAGATCTCTTTATTTTGAGATACCTGGACACATTGCATTTAAATGACTGGGGGTGATAGGCAAAGGAAATACACACAGACAAATACAGCTCCAGAGTTGACCTGTTGCATAGATGATGAGTTGGTGCTAAAAAGGGCAAATTATCTGCAGAACTGGTGTTAGAGAGGGTTGCCTTCATGTGGTGGCACTGATATTACCAGATGACTCCACTGCCTGGTTATGCAAATATTTTTCAAATACACCCACAACAACAACAACCTGGAAAAACACTAATTCTCCAAGTTAGGATGGATGGAACAGTTTTACAAGGCCACTCTCACTCATTATTACTTCTGTCCATCCATCCATCATCCAATCCTACATTGCCCCATGAGGAACATAGGAGCCCGGGGCTAGGCAAGTTGATCCTGACATTTAAGATGAGAGTGAATTTAAGATGAGAGTGAACTCCAAGTTTATTAATAATTTCAGACCAGTTTACAAATGAAATGCCATCGTATTGTTCATCGTATCATTTATAAAGGCTTAAATATGCTTGCATGCATTGGCTTTGGTCACCTAATGATGGCTCTCCACGGTGCTTGATCTCTGGCAGCCACCCTATTCAGTCTCTCATCTCTGAGGTTGCACTCTATGATCTCGTCCCAGGTCTTTTTCAGTCTGTCTCTCGCAGACCCCTGACGTTCACTCTTCTCACCTTCCACACCCTGTTGTCATCCTCCATCCTCTCAACATACGGTACAAGAAAGGTTGTTTATGTTGATGAATATTGCTTACAGGAAGCAAAAACAATTATCAAAATCTTGTGAGAGTGGCTTTGTAAACTAAAACCAGATGGGTCAGGCTGGGTTTGCTGGAATATTATTTTAGGTTGGGTTAGGTTCTGTACTGCATCTTTTCTGGGTAATAGTGGATAATAATTATCCTTCTCTCTAATCAATTTATCTATCTATAGCCAGACGCCTTAATCCTGTAAGGGGTGGCCACAAACGTATTGTCTCCATGTCACCCTGTCCCCTGCCATTTCACTGCCCTCCCCCCAACTTACACTCTCTGCTCCATCCCTCCATCTCATCCTCAGTCTCCCCCTCCCTCTTTGTCCTCTACCTCACTTATTTACACTCCCTTAGCTAGTCACTCACTCTCCATCCTCTCCACATGGCTCTCCTCAACTAGGTGTAAAATTTCTGTCATTCTACCTTGAATATTCAGCAGTAACATGGGATTAACAGGGGAATATGGTACTCTAGTTCTTTCACCTTAACTTGGCCCAGATTTTTGTCCTTTTGCAGCTTATTTCACATAGCTGACTAGCAGGACAAGATGCAACTCACCATCCTTTCCATACCACTTCTTCATGACTAACATTATAATCTAGTGTTAATCTATTATTACAGCTCAGCATTCAAGGTGGAGAGATGGTAATTTTAGGCCAAGTTCACATTATTTTCACATTATCTTTCCTTCCATACTTCTTTTTCTCTTTCCTCCTTCCCAATTTCCTTTCTACATTTTTCCCTTTTCTCTCCTCTCTCTCTCGTTCATTGATTTTCATTTCTTTTCCCTCCTTCCATCTCTTCCTTCTCCCTTCCTTGCATCTTTACATTCCCTTTCCTTCCTTCCTTCCTTCCTTTTTTCTTTCTTCCTTCCTATTTCCATGCTCTGTTTTTCCTTTCTTCTCCCTTCCTTCCTTGCTTCATTCTCTTTCATTTCTTCTCCCTTCCTTCCTTGCTTCATTCTCTTTCATTTCTTCTCCCATCCTTCCTTACTTCATTCTCTTTCATGTCTTCCCCCATCCTTCCTTCTCTTTTCATACAGTTATATTGCACTGCATAAAAGCCACAAAATCCATTAATTTACTGGCCTTCAGGTTTGCTAGGGACAGAAAGTTAGGTCTCCCAATCCACCATTTTTCTATCTATCAATCTATCTAACTATCTGTCTCTCTGTCTGTCTGTCTGTCCATCCATCCATCCATCCATCCATCCATCATCTACCTAACTATCTACCTATCTGTCTTGCCAGATGTTTTAATTTCCTAAGAGATGGTCATAAACAAATCACCTCCATCTCACCCTCTCCACTGCCATCTGGCTGCCTTCTCTCTGAGTCATTCCTTACCCTCCTATACTTCTCCACCCCACCCCTCCATCTTATCCTTGGTCTCCCTCTCCCCCTCCTGCCCTCCCACATCCTCTACATATACAGCGTTCACCTATGAGAGGGCACCCATCACCCATCTGGCAGCAAACTCTCATCCCTTTTCAGTCCAACTCTCTAATGCAAGAATTACCTGTTACTCCCAGTCCTTCATGTATGCAACAGCTCAACTCTGCAGCTGTCTTCCTCTGTCTCTATCGCCTACTGCATGTGTATTTCCTACTGCCTGTGACCTCCAGTGTAGGTAGGTAGGTAAGCAGGTAAGTAGGTAGGTAGGTAGGAGATAAGTTAACCAGTACTCCCAGTCCTACATGTATGCAGTAGGTCAGCTCTGCAACTGTCTTCCTCTGTCTGTATTGCCTACTGCCTGTGACCTCCAATGTAGGTAGGTAGGTAGGTAGATAGGTAGGTAGGTAGGTAAGTAGGAGGTAAGTTAACCAGTACTCCCAGTCCTACATGTATGCAGTAGGTCAACTCTGCAACTGTCTTCCTCTGTCTGTATTGCCTACTGCCTGTGACCTCCAGTGTAGGTAGGTAGGTAGGAGGTAAGTTAACCAGTACTCCCAGTCCTTCATGTATATTTGCAACAGGTCGACTCTGGAACTGTCTTCCTCTCTTTCATTGCTACTGCCTGTGACCTCCAATCTTGTAAATGCAGTGTGTCCAGGGATCTCAAGATGAATGAGTCCTGAATTTGGCTTTGTTATTTTTTATTTATGTGTATTTTCTTGGAGGCAACAATCTTGCAGGCTGCTGGCCTTTGGTTCCTTCTTCCTTGCATCAAAGGTCAGTGTCTTGTTCTCCATCTCTTTCCACGGCCACAACATTTATAAATTCATCCATTTTCCCATCTTATCATTCATTACATTTTGTTTTGTTTATAAAGGCTCTGACATGCTGGCATACATCAGCCTTGGTCACCTAATGGCACCTCTCTGTGCTGCTTGATCTCTAGCAGCCTTTCTTCAGTCCCTAGTCCCTGAGGTCACAGTGTATGGACCTCATCTCAAGTCTTTTTTGGTCTGCCACAAACAGCTCCAGCCTCACCAGTCATCCTTGTCAGTCCAGTAGTACACCACCATCCTGAATATAATTGTTTGTAGCTTCCGACTGTAAATGGTAACTGCCCAATTCTGTATTCTGTTTATGTATCTACAGCCAGATGCCTTAATACCGAAAAGGGTGGCCACAAACAAATCACCTCCATGTCACCCTGTCCCCTGCCATTATACCCCCCTTCCCCCAGCCTACATCCCCCTCTCTCATATACCTCACTACTCCATCCCTCCATCTCCTCCTCAGTCTCCCCCTCCCTCTCCCCCACTCCACCTCACTCTCATACTCTCTCCTAGTTAGTCACTCACTCTCCATCCCTCCAGCTCACACCCCCCTCTCTCATATACCTCTCTACCCCATCACTCCATCTCATCTTCGGTCTCTCTCCCCCCCTCCACTTTTCTGGCATACAGTCTCCTAGTTAAAAAAGACAAACCAATTCCATTTTCCCCGTCACAGTGTAGGGTGTTGAGGTGAGGCTGAATTAGTCCACAACATGTAAGGCTGGCAGAGTCCTGGGTCACCTCTGGGGCTTGAATAGTCAGTGTAGTAGTAGTAGTGGCAGTAGTAGTAGTAGTAGTAGTAGCAATAGTAGTAGTAGTAGCAGTGGTAGTTGTAGTAGGAATGATGATGATAATAATAATAATAATAGCAGCAGCCGTAGTAGTGGTGGTAGTAGTAGTAGTAATAGTAGTAGTAGTAATGCTAATGATAATAATAATGTATATTATAATGATCTGATTTCTGTTTGTTTGTTTGTTACTGTAACAGCAAAAATGGCACATGTGTTGCAGATTTGTGTTGGAGCAAGGCACTGTTAAAATGCATTAACATGAAGAATAAAACAATTTCCAGTCCAGTTGGGCCACCAGTTCCTGAGTTATGATTCATATCTGGCCTTGTTTCTTATATAGTGAACCCAGTGGACTGCAGGTTGAAGTTACCCTCATCCAACAGTGCACCATCCAGGGGTAGGGAGGCAGTTGAGGCACATTTGCCTTTTCATTTATAAGATGTAACCAAATTATCAAAGTAATAGGTCTTGAAGAGTTGTAATATATATGATTGTTAGGTTACTATTTAGTGTATAGAACCCCATCAGTTTTACACACAAACACTGCCTAATTCGACCCAACCCTGCTGTTGTTAGTGATGTTATGTGTCCAGTAAATGCCCTAATAGGTCACATTGATCAGTGCCCTGACCCACTAAACCACCAGGCATCCATCTGGCTTTACTTTATCCTGCCTTCACAATACTATATAATAATAATGTATTAAACCTTGGCCTACATGCAGTGTTGATTTTAAGACAGGTGTGTCTTGCAAAATATCAGTTCATTTAATTCTTTCAAATGAGTGGAAGTGAAAGTATAAAGAAGGAAGAAAGGAGATCAAGAAGGTTTGGACATGCTGAGAGAAAGACCTGAGACCCTGGGTGAGGATGTGAAGAAGCTGCAGCCATCACCAGAGAGGTGGACAGTGGATGACATGGCATGAGGTGGTGTGTGCTGAGTGCTGACCTTATATATATATAGAGGTACAGTGTTGTTAGTGAGCCGGTACACAGGTATGAGTGCCAACCTTATATATATATAGAGGTGTAGTGTTACTAGTCAGCTGGTACACAGGTATTACTGGAGTTATTACTACAGGTATTACAAAGAGAGTTTACACACAGGTAGTAATAGTTGTTACTGTATGAGAAGAATTGCTGTAAACCTGGCACAGAGTTATTACTGGTGTTATTACTAGAGCTACACTTGTTGTTAATCCCAATCTGTCTGGCCTAGCACACCCATCAACCACAGGCAAGCAACTGCCCCTGCAGGGCTAGCCTGTGGAGTGAACTGATGTTCCCATGGGGTGGACAGCACCTCACCACAGTAAGGTGCAGGGAAGGGTGTGGAGGATTGGTTCCTGGATGGATGCCACATTTGCATCTTCACTCATTTAACATGGGCACCATAGTAGGCTCCATGTCACCTTGTCATTAGGTTATATGGCTACCACCCAACGTTATAAATGGTTTGCTGGGTTACAAGAAATCATTTGGTTTGTCACTCAGTGTAGAGTCACTTGAAGTGGAAAGAAGAGTAATAAAAAGTGACAGGATGGATGGGAGAAATATGAAGAGAGGAGGGCAGGCAAAGAAAAAGAACGATAGAGATGAAGGACGAAGTAAGCAGCGCTACATCAAGTGAGTGGATGATGGGCTGCACCACCACATACCACTACTAGAGGTACAATGTTACTAGAAAGCAGGTACACAGGTATTAATAGAGGTTATTATTAGAAGTATTACTAGAGCTGGCATGGAACACAGTGAGGAGGAGGAGGGGCAGTGCTGTCAGGTGAACCCATTGTGTAAAATAGATGTAACACTGAAAATGTGATGATGATGATGATGATGATGATGATAATGATGATGTGATAATGATGATGATGATAATGATGATGATGATGATGATTATGATGATAATGGTGATGATGATGGTGATGATGATGATGATGATATGATGATGATGATGATGATGGTGATGATGATGATGATGATGGTGATGATGATGGTGATGATGATGATGATGTTGGTGATGATGATGATAATGATGATGATGGTGATGTTTATATATTGTGTATATTGTTTAGTCATTGAAGTCTGTGTGTATGTCATATGGTGTTTGTTTATTGTGTTGTGTTGTTAATGATGTGTGGCCTGTTACCTGGACATGGCCGTAATTTGGCCTCTCTGTCTGTCTGTCTGTCTGTCTGTCTGTCTGTCTGTCTCTCTCTCTCTCTCTCTCTCTCTCTCTCTCTCTCTCTCTCTCTCTCTCTCTCTCTCTCTCTCTCTCTCTATTTCTTTCCTTGTCTTCTGGACTCCACCTTACCCCATCCTTAAGTGAAAAAAAAGAAGGTAGGATGATGATGATGATCTATCTGTCCCTAACCAGATGCCATAATCCTGTAAGGGATGGTTGTTTGGCTTTGATTTAGGTGTTTGATGGGAAGGGACACTAACCCTCTGCCAACCCACTTGTTGACATGTAGGGAACATTATTTAGGTGTTTTATGGCAAGGGACACTAACCCTCTGCCAACCCACTTGTTGACATGTAGGGAACAATATTTAGGTGTTTTATGGCAAGGGACACTAACCCTCTGCCAACCCACTTGTTGACATGTAGGGAACAATATATGGGTTGTTTATATGGTTACCACCCAGCTTTGTAAATAATTTCCTGGCTTACAGGAAATCATTTGGCTTGTCACTCAGTGTAAAGGCACTTGGAAAGAAGACTAATAAGAAGTGACACGAAAGATGGGGGAAATAGGAAGAGAGAGGGCAGATGCAGAAAAAGAATGATAAAGGTGAAGGAAAAAGTAGGCTGCACTACATCAAATGAGTGGATGATGGTCACCACCACCTGCTGATGATAATGACGGTGATGAAGGGTGTGGTGGTGGTTCATGAAGGATGTTATGTGGTTGATGGTTGTATGTCTGTGGTGCAAGGATGTACATATGTGTTGGTGAGGGGTAGTGTTGGCTGGAGGGGAAGGGATATTGGCTGAATACTTCCTTTTTTGCAGGAATAACATGGAGAAAGGAGTACCACACAACACATACAAACTTGGTTGAACTCTTGTCCCTGCTGAGGAAGGAGGAGGAGAAGGGACGGCCAGAGGACCCTCTCAGGGAGCTGCATCTGTACACAAGAAGGACCCCCAGGCCTCTCACCCACAAAACACAGGCAAATTCTCTCCTATAGCGTGTAATGTCTGTTTTTTCAGCTGTTGTATTCTTTGTGCCCCCTACCTTATACTCTTATGACAGAGGTGAAGAAAATAAGTGGGTGCATAAAGGGTGTTGGATGTGGTAGTATTAGAGGTAGACATAAAGGGTGTGGGATGTGGTAGTATTAGAGGTAGACTGCGAGGTAATGCTCAGTTCATGTGTGTGGTGTGTCAGGGAGAGCATATAGAGATTGTCAGGCTTGAAAGGATTGAACTTGCTGGTGAGTCTCTTGGGTGTGTGGAAGAGTTTTGTTACTTGGGTGACATGTTATGTGCTGGAGGTGGGGCTGGAGCAGCTCTGTGGCTAGGGTGAGGAGTGGTTGGAAGAAGTTCAGGCAGCTGTTGCCTCTCCTGACATTGAGAGGACTCTCCCTCTGCATTAACCCGTCAGCTGCGGCTTTCACTTCACAGTGAGGACCTCCCTGTGCGGTATTCTCACCATACCTCAACTCTCTCATAACAGCACGAAAAATATAACAGTGTTCACGTCTTATATCTGTGCATCTCATAATGACATTTGTTTTTGATAAAATTCCATGGTAATGACGAAGTTGTGTTCAGAAATTGGAGAGGTTGGCGACATAAAGCATCTACCATATACCGAGTGTGAGAGAAAATGGAGTGATGGAGCGGAGCCTAAAATAAACTGAATATACCAAAATAAAAAGAATGATAGAAAAAAAGAAAACGTAAACCACATTGAGAAATAGATCAATTGATAAAGTATATGGTTGAGGTGACCGTGCATTATAAGAAAATATGTGAATATGGCATGGATAAGAATGATAATTTTATGTTCCAGTCATGTAGACACACAGACATAACTGTACGTGGATACATTTCATAAGTTAGCTTGTTGGTGACGATAAGCATTTGCCCTGTGCTTTTGTGTGTGTGTGTGTGTGTGTGTGTGTGAGAGAGAGAGAGAGAGAGAGGGTGTTGTTAGTGTCTGCACGTGCGTAAATGTATGCATGTATGTGTGATTTAGTAAAAATGTATATATATATATATATATATATATATATATATATATATATATATATATATATATATATATATATATATATATATAATAAATTTGTGTGTGTGTGTGTGTGTGTGTGTGTGTGTGTGTGTGTGAGTGAGAAGTCAGTTGGGTGAGGATTATCTTCTGGTGAGCTCAACTCCCACCTGGGATCCACTCCAATGTGTGGCATGGACAAAGGTTTTGCAGACGGTGTGTGTGTGTGTGTGTGTGTGTGTGTGTGTGTGTGTGTGTGTGTGTATGTGTCTAATTGTATGTGCTTGTGTGTGTATGTGTCTAAGTGTATGAGCTTGTGTGTGTCAGAGAGAGAGAGAGAGAGAGAGAGAGAGAGAGAGAGAGAGAGCTGCCTAGCATGGGCTAAACAGCCTACTTCAGTTATCCTATCTTCTTATGTTCAGACAGATAAATAGATAGTATGTGTGTGTGTGTGTGTGTGTGTGTGTGTGTGTGTGTGTGTGCACGTGCTCACTTGCGCGCGTTTGATATATTTATATATCACGATGCATTAGGACTTTTATAGCCATAAGAATAAAATACAGTACATAATGTGCATTGGAAAATTATGCCAAATAGAAAGAAAAAGTAGAATAACATTTATATTTCTTCAGAATGAATAACATAGTTGTGTATTACATTATTGTTGTCATATATCATACATAATGCCATTTACTTTTGATTTGAAAAGAAATGATTGCATACACTATATATATGCACACACACACACACACACACACACACACACACACACACACACACACACACACACACAAACTATCCTTACATCAATATATCAATCTGTTCATCTTTTTTTCTCTCTAAAGTAAACAAACACACGTACACATACATAGATAACTATCTATCTATTTACCTTTCTTTCGATAGCACAAACACACATTCACTCGATCTATCAGTTTGTCTATCCATGAATCTATTTTTCTCTATCTATTCATCTTTGTTTCTAACACACACACACTCACACACCATCTGCCAAACCTTTGTCCATGCCATACCTTGGAGTGGATCCAAGGGGGGGTTGGGCTCACACGAAGATAATCCTCACCCAACTTGAATGATTTCGATCACACACACACACACACACACACACACACACACACACACACACACACACACACACACAGAGTGAACAGCCAGTAAACTGTAGAAGCCTAAGCAAGTATAAACTACCGTCGTTTCTAGCCCCCGATAGTTGTGGTGATGATTGTTACGGGCAGATGAGGGGAGGATGGTGGTGGCGGGTCAATGAATGATTTACTCAAGCAGTGCGCTATGTTTATTTTATTTTTCTATCTTCTGACATGCAATTCGTCATCCTTCTCGTAACATCTATAAACATAAGTAGTTGAAGGCCTCTAGCCACGCCTCGGGACAAGGCCTTTGGTCCTTATGCTGTGTGTGGGAGGTGGGTTAGAGGTAGAGGTTCTCCAGTGACACCTAAGTACGTCCACCCTCCATCATGACCCACAGGTGACTGACCCAGACGGCCGTGAGAAGGGGTTGACAGGTGTCACTATGACATACAATATGCATCACCTTGGGAGGCAGGACGGGACCAGATCTGGGTGTATCGCACACACAGCAAATGTCCAAGAGTGGCCATATATGGGTGTGTAGCAGCTGACGGGTTAAGGGGTCTTTGTATGCAGCATGTGTTAGGAGTGTAATGCTGTATGGTAGTGAGACCTTGGGGCATGTTGAGAATATAGAGGATGACAGTTGTGGAAATGAGAAGTGTGAATGTTGGGGGTTAGGGTTGTGAGAGGCAGACCGAGAAAGACCTGGGACGAAGTCATAGAGTATGACCTCAGGGATTGAATAGGGTGGCTGCCAGAGATTGAGCAGGGTGGAGAGTTGTCCTTTGGTGACCAAGGCCAATGCATGCCAGCACGTTGGAGCCTTTATAAGTGACATGATAATACGATACGACAAGAGACTGAATGGAGGGCAGGAGTTTGAGTGTATCCATCCATCCATCATGTAAACCTGTGTTGCCCCATGAGGAGTGTAGGAGCCCAGGGCTAGGCAAGTTGGTCCTGACATTTAAGATGAGAGTGACCAGAATACTCATCACTGAGTGCCATTACTATCTATCTGTCTATCTATTGCCAGATGCCTTAATACCATATGGGGTGGCCACAAACAAATCACCTCCATATCACCCTGTCCCCTGCCATTTCACTGCCCTGCTTCCAGCTCACATCCCCTCTCTCTCATATACCTCTCCACTCCATCCCTCCATCTCATCCTTGGCCTCCCCCTCCCTCATCCCCCCTCCACATCACTCACATACACTCTCCTAGTCAGTCTCTCACTCTCCATCCTCCCCACATTGCCAAACCACCTCAGTGTGTTTCTCCTAACACTTCCTATCACATCCACATCCACACCACAATGCTCCTTTACATCCTCATTTGTCAGTTTGTCTCTCCATGTGACTCCACAGGCTCCTCTTAAATAACTCATTTCCATTGCTCTCACTCTTGACTTCTCCCCGTCCAACAGTGTCCAAGCTTCACAGCCATACTTTAAAGGTGGTATCACAATACTGTCATGTAGTAACTTTTCCATGCTCACTTCCCTGTTTCTTATCACTGCTTTCAAAGAACCAGCAGCCTTTCTTCCTTGTTGTACCCTTTCAAGCACTTCACCCTCCAAACTTCCATTCTGACTCATCACACTACCCAAGTACTTAAACGTACTCACATTTTCCATTTCTTCCTCATCCAACCTCACTGTACATTCACTGACTTCACTTCTCTTGAAGACCATAACTTTACTTGTACTTATGTGCACCTTTAGATTCCGTTTCTTACACACTCTCCCAAACTCATCCACTAAATGCAGCTCCCCTTTGACTTCACTTAACAACACAGTATCATCTGCAAACAACAGTACAGGGAGTTTCCAAACACTATCCTCTCTCACCAGGGCCACTCCAACATCCACTGCCCTACCTTGTACCTCTTTTATTACCCCATCCATGTACATACTGAACAACCATGGAGACATGACACATCCCTGTTTCAACCCAACCTTCAAAGAGAAAAATTCACTGTTCACCATCCACACGCACTGCAGCCTTAGCACCATCGTACATACTCTTCACAGCATTCAACAACATCCCATCTACTCCATATATTCTTAATACTTTCCACAATCCTTGTCTATCCACCCTGTCATATGCTTTCTCCAAATCCTTGAAGGCTGCATACAACTTCTTTCCCTTCTCTAGAAACTTTTCCACTAAAGATCTAAGAATGAATATCTGATCTACACAACCTCTTCCCTTCCTAAAGCCTCCCTGTTGTTCTCCAACTAATTCCTCTGTTCTTTCTCTAACTCTGTCAATAAGTATCCTACCATACACTTTTCCTATTATACTAAGAAGACAAATGCCCCTATGATTACCACACACTTCTTTTTCCCCTTTTCCTTTGTACAAGGGAATAATTATACCTGACTTCCAATCCTCTGGGACTCTACCTTCCTCCCAGGCCAATCTGCACATCTTCCACATCCATTCTACTACTATCTCTCCCCCATGCTTCAGCATTTCACTACACACTCCATCAATTCCTGGGGCTTTCCCCGATTTAACTTTCTTCATTGCTTCCACAACTTCTATCCTACTGATTTCTTCCTGTCTTCTCACCTCCCTCCTTCTCCCAGCCATTCCCCAGCCACTTATACTCGCATTACTTCCATCCTCTACGTTCAACAATTCCTTAAAGTGTTCTCTCCATCTGCTCACTTTTTCTCCCTTCTCCACTAGTACCATTTTTATCATTCACTCCCTTACTAACTTTGCCACCCTGTCTGACTCTCTTTACCTCTTTCCAGAACATTTTCTTACATTCCCTCCGCTTTACACTCAAATTCCTTGCAAATTCCACATCCGCTCTCTTCTTACTCTCTCCTATTAATATTTTCACCTTTCTCTTCCTCTCTACATATAACTCTGTCTTCCATCTCTCAACTTCTTTGCGTGATCAGTAAACCCCAACATGCTGATAAATCTAAAGTGACGATTTCTGTGGCAGGTGGCAATACTGTCAGAACAGCAGGAGTGTGGCCATGTACAGGTTGTCACTATGGTGTGGAAAGTAACTCCATTTTGTGCAGTGTTTGTGATAAGAGGCTGCAGAAGATATGTAGTGGTATATAGTGCTGATTTTGGTGTGATATATAAATTACAGAAGGAGAGAGGTGGGAAGGGATTAATCTTGCCATTAGAGATATCCAAGAGGCTTGGATGAGTGAAACTATAGGAGCAGAGTGGAAAAAGGCAGTGAATGTACCCCTGTGCTTGAATGAGGCTGGTGAAGTGAGTACAAAAATTATCATAAGTCTCTCTGGGTGTTGTAGGAAAGATGCAGGGAAGAATTGTCATTGAGGAAGTATGGGATATATCAGAATGCCTGCTGAGTGATATGCAGGGTGGCTTTAGGAGTGGTAGAGGATGTGTGGATCAAATATTTGCATTGAGACAGAATAGAGAAGGCCTTTGAGAAGGAATACAAGTTATTTATGGCAGTTATAGACCTGGAAAAAGTGTACGACAAGGTGATAAAAGGACTTTGGAAGATTTTTGTATGTATGGTTTTTGTTTACATTTATAAAGACTGTTATCATGCCTGCATTAGCCTGCCTTGGCCACCTAATTGCAGCTGCCCATGCTGGTGTCTGTGGCAGCTTCCCTATTCAGTCCCTTATGCCTGAGGTCACACTCTGTAACCTCATCCCAGGTCTTTTTTGATCTGCCTCTTACAACGCTACCCCCAGCATTGACACTTTTCTCTTACTGCACCCTACTGTCATCCCCCATCCTCTCCACACGCCCAAACCATCTCAATCTGCCACTCCTCATCACACCAATACACTTCAGTCCCATTCCTTCGTCTCAACTCTTCCATCGTAAACCTAGCCCCCCCAGGCCCTGCATTCAAGGACACACAGCACATCCACCTAATCATTGTCATATCTGTACGTTTGAGCCAGTGAATATCCTGTTCCTTTACTGCCCACGTATCACCACCATACAGCATTACACTCCTAACACATGCTGCATACAAAGACCCCTTAGCAAGTTTACTTATTTAACTTGATGGATGAATAAGAGTTGGGATGAATTGATGTAGTTATTTATTTATTTGTCATATATTATATATTTCCCAACACTTCCAGAGCTGTGTACAGCTCCGGACAGATGAAACGGCTACACCCCATCCACCAGCGACTTGGTTTGGGTCTCAGTGGTTCTGGTAACAGTTGCAGGTGGAGGGAGGGGGGATGTGGGAGGGTGAGGAGGGGAGAAATGTGGGCGGAGTTCTATAGGGGGTAGTGTGGGAGGGTGAAGAAGCACCACAGTCTGGCTGGTGGGAGGGGGAGACAAATGGTTGGGTAGTGGAGACGAGAGTCTGCTGGAGGGTAAGACAGGTGAGTGTGATTAGATGAAAAGAAATTACAAAAAATGAATTATTATAATATCTGCTGCATATATTGCATTTTATCTACTAAATAAAAACACTGTCTATTATTCACCACCGTATTTGGGTATCCTACTCATTATTATTATCCTTTGGATATTAGGCAATAAATAAAGATATTGGACGGTCTTTCGGACCCGAACCAATTTTTTCATAACTTTTTTCTTCAGCTATTTCCGTATTCCTATTATCCCTCGTGCTTGAATTCCCCCTTTTTATCACTTACTCCTACGCCCTATATTTTTTTTAGGCATAAGGCAGTTTAACTTTCTCTTTAAATAACCATATTTGTCAACAAATTTTCCTTTCATTAATCTATTTAATTACCTGTTTTCTTTCAATATGCATATGTCTAATAATGGGTGTTACACCTTAATTGGCGCCGCTATTTGACGTTGTGAATAAATTTGGTCTAAATTTACGCATATATTGCAGTCTCTCTCAAGTAGGCTGGCAACCTCACACATCCTCCCCCCTGCTTTCTCCTTCTCTCGCTACCCGTTCCCTCCTTTCCTTTTGTAGTACTGTTTATCTATTCTTTCTCATATTTTTAACCTCATTCCTTCTTACAAACTTTTAGTGCCATAGGAATTTCTCCCTTATCACCTACAGTCCTACTACATGAAAGTGGAAAAAACTGCCATCGGGAAAAGAATACCTGGAAATTTATGGCGAAGGTTACGATATTAGTTATTTAGAATGAAAGTGTTGGCAGATACGCATTCTTGACGTGATTATCGCAGCCACAGCATTTCGCCTTCATAAAACAGAAGGACTATAGGTTTCATGCATTACCTCCTTACGTCCAGCATTACTGTGCAGAACGCCATGTATAACACATTAAGGACCACAAGGACAGTACTGGTAGTCATCGTGATTCTCATGAATCTCTCCATAGGCTATTGAAAACAGTGCTTTATGCTCAACTTCAGAATTATGTTCTCATCATGGCAATGATAGGCAAAGATAATAAAAACATTATATACAACCAAATTATCATTTATTATACAACAAAGCTCAAACTGCCTCCGTGCTACCTGAAAAAAATTAAATACCTGATCATATATATATATATATATATATATATATATATATACAATCATACAGGCACTATACTTATGAAATTTAACATCGAGTACCCCTATATGCCCAAAGTAATTTCCTCTGCATGGACTGACGTTGTAACGAAACTGGTTGTCCCCCTGCAGTAATTATTAATATATTTTTATGGTCATGTATGACTGAATAGTTTTGTTTATACAAGCGAAAACCTCATAAATAATACTCACCGAGTATTATTCCTTCTCCAGCAGTTGCGCCTTCAGTGACACACTTCCAAAAATCCTCTGGCTTGTCAACATAACGTTTGCTAGGGTCCTGTGATGCAACCCTGCTTCGTGCAATACTCTTCTCATAGTCTTTTCGCTGATATCATGGTCTGTGCATCGGTTTCTGTGGCGTGTAGTGCAACATGGTGGTTTCCGTGTGGTAGGTTGCCATGCTAGTTAGTGTCCTCTGCTTTACCCAACACAATAAATTTTAGATCAAACAGTGTTGTTCATGGTTATTAATTTTTATATATATAGGATCATGTATTTAAAATCTTCAGGTTACATGTAATTGTGTGAGCTGGTTACACCCTTGAGACTGCAGCATGGAGGCAGTTTGAGCTTTGTTGTATAATAAATGATAATTTGGTTGTATATATTGTTTTTATTATCTTTGCCTATCATTGCCATGATGAGAACATAATTCTGAAGTTGAGCATAAAGCACTGTTTTCAATAGCCTATGGAGAGATTCATGAGAATCACGATGACTACCAGTACTGTCCTTGTGGTCCTTAATGTGTTATACATGACGTTCTGCACAGTAATGCTGGACGTAAGGAGGTAATGCATGAAACCTATAGTCCTTCTGTTTTATGAAGGCGAAATGCTGTGGCTGCGATAATCACGTCAAGAATGCGTATCTGCCAACACTTTCATTCTAAATAACTAATATCGTAACCTTCGCCATAAATTTCCAGGTATTCTTTTCCCGATGGCAGTTTTTTCCACTTTCATGTAGTAGGACTGTAGGTGATAAGGGAGAAATTCCTATGGCACTAAAAGTTTGTAAGAAGGAATGAGGTTAAAAATATGAGAAAGAATAGATAAACAGTACTACAAAAGGAAAGGAGGGAACGGGTAGCGAGAGAAGGAGAAAGCAGGGGGGAGGATGTGTGAGGTTGCCAGCCTACTTGAGAGAGACTGCAATATATGCGTAAATTTAGACCAAATTTATTCACAACGTCAAATAGCGGCGCCAATTAAGGTGTAACACCCATTATTAGACAAATGCATATTGAAAGAAAACAGGTAATTAAATAGATTAATGAAAGGAAAATTTGTTGACAAATATGGTTATTTAAAGAGAAAGTTAAACTGCCTTATGCCTAAAAAAAATATAGGGCGTAGGAGTAAGTGATAAAAAGGGGGAATTCAAGCACGAGGGATAATAGGAATACGGAAATAGCTGAAGAAAAAAGTTATGAAAAAATTGGTTCGGGTCCGAAAGACCGTCCAATATCTTTATTTATTGCCTAATATCCAAAGGATAATAATAATGAGTAGGATACCCAAATACGGTGGTGAATAATAGACAGTGTTTTTATTTAGTAGATAAAATGCAATATATGCAGCAGATATTATAATAATTCATTTTTTGTAATTTCTTTTCATCTAATCACACTCACCTGTCTTACCCTCCAGCAGACTCTCGTCTCCACTACCCAACCATTTGTCTCCCCCTCCCACCAGCCAGACTGTGGTGCTTCTTCACCCTCCCACACTACCCCTTATAGAACTCCGCCCACATTTCTCCCCTCCTCTCCCTCCCACATCCCCCCTCCCTCCACCTGCAACTGTTACCATAACCACTGAGACCCAAACCAAGTCGCTGGTGGATGGGGTGTAGCCGTTTCATCTGTCCGGAGCTGTACTTAGTGAGGTCAGTGGCTGCTCTGCTCAGCTGGTGCATGTTGATGGAACATCACCCTCATCATCGGCAGCATCAACCAATACGTCATCCTGGTCATCAACCAAACCATCTTCAGCATCATCCAGGTCACTGGGGTCATCTGAAGGCTGCAGCAATGAGAGGAGAGAAGAGGACAATGAAAATGGGTTCACTGCACCACTTATGACAATTGTATACAAGTACCTGTCTGTTGGAATGCCCCAGGCCGTACCCAACCCCCTGGCAGCACAACAGGTGATATTTACTATAATTTGTTAGTGTAATTATTATATACCGTACAAGTACCTGTCTGTTGGAATGCCCCAGGCCGTACCCAACCCCCTGGCAGCACTACAGGTGATGTTTACTATAATTTGTTAGTGTAATTATTATATACCGTACAAGTACCTGTTTGTTGGAATGCCCCAGGTCATACCCAAGTGGCTGGCAGCACTACAGGTGATATTTGTTATATTTTGTTAGTGTAATGCACAAATCCTGCACCAGCACCACACAACACAGGTGTCCTAAAGCACATCTGAAATGTGAACCCAGTGAACTGTGGGCTGAAGCTGCCCTCCTCCTGCAGTTCACCATCCACTTTTCTGGGGATAGGAAGGGAGCTGAGCATCCCTCTTCATATACTTTACAAAGCTTATATTGTTTGTAACATGGCTTGTGTACTACATCTGTCTTCACTTAGTTAACAGACACTTCATAATGAAGTCATTTAGATGAATATCAAAGTAACAGAAACTAAACCATTTTTAACAGTAAACTTATGGAGGCTTGTTGATGCTGTTATTTGGGTAGGCACCATTATAAATACTTGCCAGTGTATCACCTCAGACATTACAACAACTGGAACAAGATTAAGATATGTAGCCTGGAGTTTTGTAACATGTTGGGAATAATTTTCTGTGAACTGGTGGGTTAATTAAGGGCATAAATTACTAGCCATGTGGGGAGGATGAAGAACAAGAGACTGGCTAGGACAGTGTGTGTGCATGAGGTGGAGGGGGAGACCAGGGATAGGATGGGAGGATGAACTGGAAAGATAGGCTAAATGAGAGAGGAGGATATGAGTTGGAGGGAGGGCAGCCAAAGGACAGGGTAATGTGGAAGCAGTTTGTTTCTGGTCACCCCATACAGGATTAAGGCTTCTGGCAATAGTAATATAAATTATTGCTATGTATTGCCAGCAGCATTAATCCTTTAAGGGTTACTTCACTTGTGTTTATTGTTGTATGCAATCAGTAGTCAGAGTCAGGAGTTTGAGGATGTGGTTTCAATTCCAATAGCTTTTCTTGGGATCTTTATGCGTCCACTGCAATAGATATGCATTATTATATCATGTGTTAATTTTGTTCGTGTGTTTTAGATATAGCTTAACCTTTATTCTTGTTTAAAATTACCTTATATATAGCATTATAGGTGTAAGTTGTTGGTGGTCAAACACCCAGTCTCCATTTTTGCTCATACGTTATGTACTGTTTCATACAAACAGATTTCCCTAAATGTAACTAGTCATACCATCAGGAGCCCTTTTGTATTAGGGCTTTGTATGAGTAACCACAATGTCATTTTGAGTAGTGTGTGTGTGGATGGTAGAGAAAAAGTTGAGTGGTACCTTTAATACTTTATAAGTGTAAGTGTTACAGAAGGAGTTAAGTGGTAAAGGGAAGATGATTAACCAGGTTGTACTTATAAGGTGGAACCATTACTTCAGATTGTTAGGTGATGTGTTAATGACTGTGGCATATGTCATTGGGTATGCTGTGTGATTGTTATACTCTCTCTGGTGGGGAGGAAGGCGGAGCCTACCTCATCCCTTTCCTTAGGTAGGAATTGGGGGAGAAATATTGGGATGCTGTGTTTGAACAGGCAGTTCTAGTGATGTGTCTGACCTCTCCAGTTTGTTATATTTACCCCAAGCAGAATAAAGTCATTCGTATGCAGCAGGATTATACAGTACTGAAGATCCGTATAATTGAAGAGAAGGGGTTAAAGTGACTTGTTATCCCACAGGGCATTCGGCAAGTATCAGATCTGAGCCAGCGAGCAGGATTGTTAGTGTAACAGGCGAAACTGATCAGCCGAGCCGCCCACTTCCTCCACCCTGTCACCCCTCATCCTCTGGCCTGCCCATCATCCACTGTGGAGGGGCAGCAGCAACACACAAGGCCTGCCCATCATCCACTGTGGAGGGGCAGCAGCAACACACAAGACCTGCCCATCATCCACTGTGGAGGGGCAGCAGCAACACACAAGGCCTGCCCATCATCCACTGTGGAGGGGCAGCAGCAACACACAAGGCCTGCCCATCATCCACTGTGGAGGGGCAGCAGCAACACACAAGGCCTGCCCATCATCCACTGTGGAGGGCAGCAGCAACACATAAGACCTCCAGTGTCGCCCACAAAAGCACTGTCTCTTGGTAAACGCCTCCAGTCACTCACCAATACCTGGATGATGCAAGGTTAGTCATATCTGCTTGTGGTTGCTGTCACCGTATGTAGTTACCTTTGCTTGTCTGTATGTGTCCAGCTGTGTATTTTATCATGAGGTAACGAAACTTCACTGATATCTGGATGATGCATAGTCTGTCAGGTGGACTTACTGACAAATCTGGCATGGCATTTTTGGCATAGTTTTTATTATTATCTTTTCATAATTGGTATATCATCATCATCATCATCATCCAGACCTCCTTTCCCACTCTAGGGCAGGGTGAGGAGTAGCAGTGTTCAGACAGCCTAAGTTTGCCCACTTCAGTGGGCCACGCTTCCATTCACTCATCATTCAAGCCCACAGAATGCTGGCTCCATTAAATAGGCCAAGAAACTTTCACCACATTCTGTAACTTCACATATACCTATCTGATTGGTTTATATTTATTTCATTTTATTATTTTTTACCTCCAGCCAAGACATCAAGAGACATAACTGGAGGACTTAAATATAGCTTTCAGATACCTCATCACTAGAGGTTCATTTCATGTTGAAATAAATAATCTGGCAACAGTGGCCATATATTTAAAGAAACTACTGAAGTTTAGCCTTTTGTGTTTTGGACCCATTAAACTTTTCAGTCTGATGATGTACTTTATATTTTTGAAATTCACTCTTCTAACAGTTTTATCAAATCTTGACAAACAGCCTGCAGCCAAGATGCTAGTACAGTACTCTTAAAAAATATAGTAAATTTAAATTGTCTGTGGATAATGTTTTTTGTTTTGGACCTAAACATTTCAGTATGATGATGATGGTGAATTTTTTATTTATTTATTTGTAACATTTCTTCTGAAAATTTTATCAGACTGAGACTAACCTCTTATAGCCAAGATGCTGTTAGTACTCTCTTCAAGGTAAAATACAATTAATGTAAATTTTCTGTGAATAATGAAAATGAATATTTTAAAGACAGCATATTGAAAGGGTCAGGTATATTTTACTGGTAGGCTACCCACATAATGAACATTTTTTGCCAACCAATCATAGGATTGAAACTTCATTACTGGTAACTTTTCAGTAAACACAGTTTGCATTACTCTTCCTCCCTCGGTGCCAGCCTCTTCCTCCTCCTCCTCTCATTCTTCCTTCCTCAGTGTTAGTATTTTCCATCTCCCCTTTTCTCTCAGTGCCAGGCTGCCAGCTCCTTCCCCCCCCCCAAACCACTCCCTATCTGTCACAGAGCCTTCTCCCTCCCCCCCTGCTCTCTCTCTCTTATTTGCAGCCTTCTCCTTTCCCAGTACCCTTCCCATACTCCTCCCTCCCCCCCTTTCTCATTTGTAGCCTCCTACTCCCTCTTGTTTCTCAGTGCCTACCCCTTTCTCTCTTTCTTTGTGCCAGCTCCTTATTCCTCCTCCTTTCCATCTCAGTGTCAGCCCCTTTCTCTTTCTCTCCTCTCCACCTCAGTTCCAGCATTTTCTCCCCCATTCTATGTGTGTGCCAGCTTTGTACTGCTCCTCCTTTCCTCCTCCATTCTCCTCTCTCAATGCCAGCTACTCCCCCCTTTTTCTCATGGTGCCAGCCTCTTCCTCCACCTCCTGTTCATTCTTGTCATCTTCTCTCTGAGTTACAGCCCCTTCCTCCTCCCTTCACCCCTTCACTGCCAACACCCTCTTATTGAAGAAAGAGCAACTGGTCACTTGTCTCATAATCCAGCCTGGACTAAGTAGTGTAGACCCAGGCACCTGTGCCACTGATGGGGCACTGAAGGGTTGTATAATGGATGGAAGAGTGATTTCTAACAATTTGATTATTCTTTTTTAACCAATTTTGTTCCAAAAGTTATCTAACCAATCAAGAGTTATTCACTTGATCCCATTCACAGCAGAGGTGCAAGGACAAGCCATCAGCTACCTTAAGGGTGAGATGGACTGCCAGTTGTCACCTAAGTGTGCTTTCATAGTCACCCTTCTTGATCTTCCTACACCCATTGATACCCAAGGTAATTAATGTATTAAGTTTACAGTTTTTATTTTAAGTAAAATACATTTAATGTCCACTTGACTAAAAAGGATCTTATTTCTTCTTTATCGTTTGTCTTTTGTGAAGGTTGTAAAATTCATAGTAATGGTTGCTGTTTTTACCATAATAAAAATAATACTTGTAATATAAGAGTGGAAGGTGGGGCAGCAATCATCCACTCTCCCTTTTGTTTATCTCTTCCCCCACTCATTGTAGTCCCCCCACCCACCCCTACTCATAATAATCCATCCGTCCATTCTATCATCCAATCCCATGTTGCCCCATGAGGAGCATAGGGGCCCGGGGCTAGGCAGTTGGTCCTGACATTTAAGATGAGAGTGACCAGCCTCACTCATCCCTGAGTGGCATTACATGACCAGGTGCCATAATTTGGTTATATGGTTACCACCCAGCATAGTAAATGGTTTCCTGGTGTACAGGAAACCATTTGGCTTGTCAATCAGTGTAGAGTCACCCACAGGCAGAAGGAAAAGGAAAGAAAGACAGAAGAGGGAGTGTAAAGTCACCATAGGCAGAAGGAAAAGGAAAGAATGAAGGAAAGAAAGACAGAAGAGGGAGTGTAAAGTCACCATAGGCAGAAGGACAAGGAAAGAATGAAGGAAAGACAAGAGGATGGAAGGAAAGAAGGATGGAAGAGTGGAAAGGGCAGACACCTGAGAGCAGCATTACATTGAGTGAGTGGATGGTGATGCCCCCACCTACCACATACCCCCACTCATAATAATAATAATTATAATAAGAGTGAAAGGTGGAGGTGCAGTCATCCTCTCTCCCTTCCCCTTTTTCTCTGTCTCCACCCCTTCCCCCTCCTCTCACTTGATAATGACCCCCGTCCTCTCTTCCCCCACTCAGTGTGGTGCCTTCGTCCTCCTGTCTGCTCTGCTTGATGTAGTCCACATCTCCCCCTCTGCTTGATATTGTCCCCATCCTCATTCCCCCCCCCCCCTCCAATCTCTGCTTGATGTTGCCCCCATGCCCTCCTGACTCCTTGATGCAGTGCCTCTCTCTCTGTCTCTTATGTAGTGCCCCTGAGTGACAAGTGAAATGGTTTGCTATACACCATGTCATTTGCTATGGTGGCTGGTGGTTCAGTGGGTTAAGGTGGTCAAGCTGGATGGACACTGTAAGGGTTACATCTGAGGGGTGGGCAAGTGAGGCTGGTAACCGTTGCCTCGTTGGCACTGAGTACCTCCAGCTGCCTGTGTAATAGGCCACAAAATACCATTAGTTGGTGTTGTAGCAGCATAACTCCTAGTTCTGTATTATCAGTTTACGAAGCTGCCTAGCATCTTTTCCTTAGCTAATTATTTTTGGATAGGGCTGGTTAGTATCAAATTGTGTCATTTGTGCTGAGTATGGAGGTATTGTAATGATTTAAATGACACAAGAGGATAGTAAGGCTTAATAAGCAGAATTATTAACTGATGAGAATATAGGCCTTAGTCACAACCCCCTCCCCCAATCCTACTGTTAAGGTTATGATTTTTTTTTTTTTCTTATTACCCTAACTCCACTAAAAGATCAGGTTAGGTAAGATTCAGAACCAGAAAACATGTAAGTAGGAATTTGTTATTTTGTTGTATCAAGATGGTATAGAGGGATGCCTTCATGCAGTGGCACTGATATAACCATGTACCCAGTCTTGTTATCCCCTAAATGGATGAGGATTGACTTCTAGATAAGAGTTTGTAGTTCACTGGTTTACCCTCAAAGGAGCCTGGGACTACAACAGCAGGAAAAACATCATATTGATAAAGATGATCAGTTATTTATGATCATCAGCACAACAAGAAATATTACCATCATATTGATCTTTTTCCTGCTGTACTAAAACACCAGGGCCCATATTGCCATCAGTTGACTTCCTAATGTCTCTTCCTAAGTAGATATTCTGTTCATTACTCTAGTAACACAGTGTCTCTCTTCCTACCAGGCTGCAGCAATCCACTCTCCCTGTTGTTCAAACTCTGCAGCTCACTGCATCCAACATCCATCATATCACTTGCTGAAGTTTTATTTATTGACCATAGGTAGAAGGTGGTCATGCAAATACTGTAGGTGTGTTTTGTACATATAAATGGTTGTACATTAATTGAACTGGACTAAAGTGATTATGTACACGACATTTTTACATTGAAAGTTGTGGGAGGAGGAACTATCATTTTTTTTTTTTTTTTTTTTTTTAAATCCCAGGTTACAGCTGCAATACATATATGAAGACAGACTTGTACTTAATGCTCAGCATGTTTCTTAGACACAAACATGAGTAAAGCTGGATCAGTGGATCTTTTTCTAAATGCTCCATTATGTCAATTTCTGTTACCCTTTGCATCAGGAGGACAATTGTCTAAAGCTGTTACAAGTAGTTAATTCATACTAAGTCACTGATGTGTGCTGGCAAAAAAATTAATGTGGCTTTTAACCACTTCACACTGAATTTTTACCAAAGCCATTCAGTATGGGGCATAAAAGGATTGCTTTGAGAGACAACACTGCAAAAGCCAGTCAGTTTGCCATTAGTTTCTTGTGATGGCCTGAATAAGTGAATGTGAAATAGATCCACAAAGGCTTCACAGAATGTCAGAATAATAGTTTGTCTCAATGCACAACCAATATTACTATACTGTTTTTACTCTAACTTGACCTAAAATTAATCTCTTTTCCATTTTCATTGTACAGTAGTTGTAATGAGATTACCTAGAATATTGTGCTAGTCATGAGGAAGTGCTGTGAAAATGATGTGTTCCTGGCATTGAAAGTTAAGGTGAGGAGAGTATAGCCATGTACTGTATATGTATAGTAAGTGAATGTTTTATGAAAATAAACTCTTGTATGTACCTTTCTAAAAATTTGTTTCAGTTGCCTGTCTATACCCTATTTACCTGAACTTGGCCCAAATTTCTGTCAGTCTTTTATTCTTGTGCTAAGTACTGTTTGGAGTACAGCCCTGTGTGGTGTTGGTATTGTCAGTCAGTTATAATATTGGTCTGTATCACTGTATAATGTATTAGTGTACAATGTAACACTAAAGTTGCCACTGCTCAAGCTGGCAGCAAAATAGTAATAACAGCATATGGAAGGACATCAAAACTTACAGATTTAAACTTATAAAAAAATATATAACCATTTTTGGGGGGCCAGTGATTATATTGCAGTGGCATTTTTACTACAGTTCCTTTATACAAAGGAAAAGGGGAGAGAGAAGTATGTGGTAACCATAGGGGTATTTGCCTTCTTAGTGTGACTGGTAAAATATATGGTAGAATACTCATCGATAGGGTTAGGCATATGACAGAGGAGCTAGTTGGAGAAGAACAAGGGGGATTTAAGAAGGGAAAAGGGTGTGTAGATCAGATATTTGTTCTAAGATGTTTAGTGGAGAAGTATCTAGAGAAGGGAAGGAAAGTGTATGCTGCCTTCATGGACTTGGAGAAAGCTTATGACAGAATAGATAGGCAAGGTATGCGGAAGGTATTAAGAATATATGGAGTGGAGGGGAAATTGATGAGTTCTGTGAAGAGTATGTACGAAGGAGCTAGGGCTACGGTGCGAGTGGATGGTGAGCTGACTGAGTTCTTTGATCTCAATGTGGGACTGAAACAGGGTTGTGTGGTGTCTCCATGGCTGTTTAATATATACATGGATGGGGTTGTAAAGGAGGTGCAAGGTAGGGCAGTGGATGTGGGGGTGGCTCTAATGAATGAGGGTGAGATTTGGAAGCTTCCGGTGTTGCTGTTTGCTGATGATACAGTATTATTGAGTGAACATGAATGGGAGTTGCAAGGTTTGGTGAATGAATTTGGGACAGTGTGTAAGAGGAGGAATCTGAAAGTTAATGTAAACAAAAGTAAAGTTATGGTGTTTGAGAGGAATGAAGTCACAGAGTGTGCAGTGAGGTTGGATGGTGAGGATATGGAGAATGTGAGTGCATTCAAGTACTTGGGTAGTGTGATGAGTAAGGATGGAACTTTGAGGGATGAAGTGCATGAAAGGGTACAGCAGGGAAGGAAGGTTGTTGGTACACTGAAAGCAGTGATGAGAAATAGGGAGGTGAGTATGGAAGTTAAGAAGTCACTGCATGATAGTACTGTGATCCCTGCCCTGACATATGGAAGCAAGGCGTGGACCTTGCAAGAGGGGAACAAGTCAAGAGTGAGAGAAGTGGAAATGAGTTACTTGAGAGGAGCATGTGGAGTGACATGGAGGGACAGGTTGACGAATGAAGAAGTGAAGGAACGTTGTGGGGTGGATGTGGATGTGGTTGAAAAGATTAGGAGAAATACACTGAGGTGGTTTGGACATGTGGAGAGAATGGAGAATGAAAGACTGACTAAGAGGGTGTATGTAGGTGAGGTGGAGGGAGGGAGAGGGAGGGGTAGACCGAGGATGATGTGGAGGGATGGAGTTGAGAGGTATATGAGGGAGGGGGGAGTGAGTTAGAGGAAGGGCAGTCAAATGGTAGGTGACAGAGCGACTTGGAGGCGTTTTGTCTGCAGCTACCCTTTGCGGGATTAGGGCGTCGGGCTATAGATAGATAGATAGTATACAAAGTCCTTTGAGATGGCATTAGGAGAGACACTGAGGTGGTTTGGCCATGTGTGGAGGATGGAGCATAAGAGACTAACTAGGAGAGTGTATGAGAGTGAGGTGGAGAGGAGGAGGACGAGGAGGAGATGGAGGGAGACTTATGAAGAGGGCTGCCTGTGTTAGGAGGAGGGCTGGCTGTGTTAGGAGGAGGGCTGCCTGTGTTAGGAGGAGGGCTGTGTTAGGAGGAGGGCTGTGTTAGGAGGAGGGCTGCCTGTGTTAGGAGGAGGGCTGTGTTAGAGGAGGGCTGTCTGTGTTAGGAGGAGGGCTGTGTTAGAGGAGGGCTGCCTGTGTTAGGAGGAGGGCTGTGTTAGGAGGAGGGCTGTGTTAGAGGAGGGCTGTGTTAGAGGAGGGCTGTCTGTGTTAGAGGAGGGCTGCATGTGTTAGGAGGAGGGCTGCCTGTGTTAGGAGGAGGGCTGTGTTAGAGGAGGGCTGGCTGTGTTAGGAGGAGGGCTGCCTGTGTTAGAGGAGGGCTGTCTGTGTTAGGAGGAGGGCTGGCTGTGTTAGAGGAGGGCTGTCTGTGTTAGGAGAAGGGCTGTGTTAGGAGGAGGGCTGTGTTAGAGGAGGGCTGTCTGTGTTAGGAGGAGGGCTGCCTGTGTTAGAGGAGGGCTGTCTGTGTTAGGAGAAGGGCTGTGTTAGGAGGAGGGCTGTGTTAGAGGAGGGCTGTCTGTGTTAGGAGGAGGGCTGTGTTAGAGGAGGGCTGTGTGTGTTAGGAGGAGGGCTGGCTGTGTTATCCAAGCCACTGTAGGTACTGTACAAGTGGTGGCCTTTTATCCAAGCCATTATCAGTGTAGTTATGGTTATTCCTTTGCCTTATGCCTTAAAGGAGACCCAAACACCGATTCCTTTGGCACCTGTTGCACTGTCATCAAAGCCGCTCTACGTTCCAGGCTTATGTCACAGTCACCCTTGCCAAAAGCCATCAGGGGTTTTCTGTTAGGTAGACACTGCCCCCTTATCAAAGCTTATTACTGCTCTGAATGTGGCCCAGAAACAATACTCTACTTCTTCGTGACCAGCATTGTACTGAATTAGTCTTAAGTGTTCTAGGTGGCTCTGGAGATATCGTAACAACTCTTCCTTAGCGACTTAATACAACTTAATACTGTATATGCAATACAAGTCAGTCTGCCCTTGTTTATTACTGGTATCAAATAACTAAAATACAGCACCAGTTCTGGCCGCAAATCTACCAGGGCCGTGGTGGCTGAGTGAGTAGAAAGGTGGCCTGCCACCTTGAAGACCCGGGTTCAAATCCCTGGAGATAGAGGTATGTTTAAATATGTGGCAGTGTCCTTAGTGGCCTGTCATTAGGACCCGGGTTCGACTCCCGGTTGACTTAGAGGTTGATTAAGGTTGTTTGGCAGTCACGTAGTGACCTGCCCGGTGGCGGGGGTGTGGGCAGTCACGTAGTTGAACTGCCGGGGGGGAATGTAAAAGTCTACACTTACAGTACACACACACACGCACACATCTACCAAGACAGACATACAGAGACACACACAGTAAGACAGACACACCCACCTACAGCAGAACACATGCATCAGGGTGGGGCGTGGAAGGTGGGGGGGTTTTATTGCAGTCCAAAAAAAAGGTATACCTTTTTTGGACTTAGAAATAAAACCCCCCTACCTTCCACGCCCCACCCTGATGCACTTCTTTGTGTGTGTCTGGCTGTACGTGTATGTGTGTGTCTTCAAGTATGTGAGTTCGTGTAAGTATGCATGTGTGTAGCAAGTCACTACGGACCCGCCACAAATATTGTTAAACTTACACATCTATCCTCCCCAGGATCGAACCCGGGTCACCTGATTTAGAAAGCCAAGCCTATATAGACTCGGCCATCACGCCCATACGTAAGGTGGATCAAAAACTGCTACTGTATTTTCCTAAGTTGTTACCTTCAAAAAACAAAGTAATATTAAAGTGTACCATGCAGAATAAGTTGCTAAGGAAGCGTTGTTACGATCTAGAGGCACTTAGAATGCATAAGACTAATTTAATGCTAGTCACGAAGAAGTAAAGAGTATCGTATATCTACTTACATACAGTATAGGAAGCAAATAAAACAGGACTTAGTGTTTTTTTTTTCTCGTTTTTATTTTGCATGCTTTCCAATACTTTCCTCACCTTCCCTGTGTTGTTTTTATTTACCGTATCTGTCAGGCTCCTATGCACTCGGCTGGACCAAATCGCCTCTTGTCGGCTGTAAAGAAATGCTAGAGTTATTCCAATCATGCGGGCGTTAGTGCTGACAGTGTATTAACTCTCTAAGGCTCCTATGACTCGCCCTCAGCTCAGTAAAATCGTCTGGTTTAACTGCAATGTCACTAGAATTGTCCCGAGCAGCAGGGGGTTAATAAATGCCTAAGCTAACCCTCTAATGCTTTGGCAGTGCTCTATGTTCAGTTGACGGAGGGACTATGCTGTTTGGCTGAGAGAAATTCGAAGGAGTCTGGCAGAGATGATGCGATAAATACTCACACTAGCCTGGCTATATATGCACTTGCCATCTCCCCATCTCCATTTCTGACCTGTAGCAAAGACTAGAATACGATGCTAGTCACGAAGCAGTGCTATGAAGTGGATGCAGGGCCGTAGTATTGTCTTTGCCTCTGAGCTACGGGAATAACCTACAACAGGACGAAAAATTCCACCCACTTCATCTATACTTACGACTCAGCATTCAAGAGAGAGAGAGAGAGAGAGAGAGAGAGAGAGAGAGAGAGACAGACAGACAGACAGAGAGGGCAATTTTAGGCCAAGTTAGAGTAAAAAGAGAGGTCTGGACCGCTTGACCTCCTCCCGTCGCACAATGCAGCGGTGGCGCCATCTAATGCGTGGAATGCGCGAGTGCCAGGTCATTTCAGTACGAGGACGCATGTCAGTTTTTCGAAATGGAGAGGTTAGATATAAATTGTAGTGAGTCCTTCCATAAGACAAGGCTACCTGAAGCTACATAACATCCTCTGGCGGTATCAGAAATAAAGTATAATACGTTTACACTACATAAAAAACATCTGTCCACCTCCAGGACTCGATCCCTGGCGCCTAGAACAACGCATTTCATCTGCTGACGTCAGTTTTTACTCTTTCTCATTGCCAGGCTTCAGAGGATTCCAAGCAGCTTAAGGAAACCCTCTCAAGATGATGGCACAGGAACCGTCTTCATTAACTGCCAGACTGAGAACGATTTATTACATTTGTTCTGACTAATATTACACCCCACCCAACCCAACCCCACCCCCCTGCACCCCACCCAATCCCACTCCACCCACTGCACCCCACCCAACCCCACTCCTACCCCACTGCACCCCACCCAACCCCACTCCAACCCCCTGCACCCCACCCAACCCTCTCTCCCACCCCACCCCAACCCCACTCCAACCCCCTGCACCCCTGCATGCACCCCACCCATCCTCCTACCCCCTGAACCCCACCAATCCCCCTCCTACCCCCGCACCCCTCCCCCTCCTACCCCCTGCACCCCATCCAACACTACTTCACCCACTGCACCCCACCCATCCCCCTCCTACACCCTGCACCCCACCCAACCCCCTCCTACCCCACTTCACCCCTCCCAACCCCCTCCTACCCCCAGCACCCCACCCAACTCCCTCCTACCCCACTGCACCCCACCCAACCCCTCCTACCCCACTGCACCCCACCCATCACCCTCCTACCCCTGCACCCCACCCAAAAATCCTACCCCCTTCACCCCACCCAACCCCCTCCTACCCCCTGCACCCCACCCAACCCCCTCCTACCCCCTGCACCCCACCAAACCCCTCCCTACCCCACTGCACCCCACCCCACCCCCTCCTACCCCCTGCACCCACCCACCCAATCCTACCTGCACCCCACCCAACCCCTCCTACCCCTGCACCCCACCCAACCCTCCTACCCCTGCACCCCATCCATCCCCTGCACCCCACCCAACCCCATCCGACCCCCTGCACCCCACCCAACCCCCTCCTACCCCCTGCACCCCACCCAACCCCCTCCTACCCCCTGCACCCCACCCAACCCAATCCTACCCCCAGCACCCCACCCTTCCCCCTGCACCCCACCCAACCCCCTCCTACCCCCTGCACCCAACCCAAGCCCCTCCTACCCCCTGCAAGCATTGCAACCCTATCCTACCCCCTGCACCCCTAGCAACCCAATCCTACCCCCTGCACCCCACCAAACCCCTCCTACCCCTGCACCCCACCCAACCCCTCCTACCCCCTGCACCCCAACCCAACCCTCCTACCCCCTGCACCCCACCCAACCCCTCCTACCCCCTGCACCCCACCCAACCCAATCCTACCCCCTGCACCCCACCCAACCCCCTCCTACCCCCTGCACCCCACCCAACCCACTCCTACCCCCTGCACCCCACCCATCCCCCTGCACCCCACCCAACCCCCTCCTACCCCCTGCACCCCACCCAACCCCCTCCTACCCCCTGCACCCCACCCAACCCAATCCTACCCCCTGCACCCCACCCAACCCCCTCCTACCCCCTGCACCCCACCCAACCCAATCCTACCCCACACCCACCCCCTGCACCCCACCCAACCCCCTCCTACCCCTGCACCCACCCAACCCCCTCCTACCCCCTGCACCCCACCCAACCCCCTCCTACCCCTGCACCCCACCCAACCCTCCTACCCCTGCACCCCACCCATCCCCCTGCACCCCACCCAACCCCTCCTACCCCTGCACCCCACCCAACCCCTCCTACCCCCTGCACCCAATCCTCCAACCCCCTGCACCCCACCCCAACCCCCTCCTACCCCCTGCACCCCACCCATCCCCCTGCACCCCACCCATCCCCACCTACCCCCCATCCACCCATCCTACCCCTGCACCCCACCCATCCCCCTCCCTCCCCTGAACCCCTCCTACCCCCTGCACCCCACCCATCCCCCCTCCTACCCCCTGCACCCCACCCAACCCAATCCTACCCCTGCACCCCACCCATCCCCTGCACCCCACCCAACCCAATCCTACCCCTGCACCCCACCCAACCCCTCCTACCCCCTGCACCCCCCCCAACACCCCCCTACCCCCTGCACCCCACCCAACCCCCTCCTACCCCCTGCACCCCACCCAACCCCCTCCTACCCCCTGCACCCCACCCAACCCAATCCTACCCCCTGCACCCCACCCAACCCAATCCTACCCCCTGCACCCCCCCCAACCCAATCCTACCCCCTGCACCCCACCCAACCCCCTCCTACCCCCTGCACCCCACCCAACCCCCTCCTACCCCCTGCACCCCTCCCAACCCAATCCTACCCCCTGCACCCCACCCAACCCCTCCTACCCCCTGCACCCCACCCAACCCAATCCTACCCCCTGCACCCCACCCAACCCCTCCTACCCCCTGCACCCCACCCAACCCAATCCTACCCCTGCACCCCACCCAACCCCCCCCCACCCCACCCAATCCTACCCCCTGCACCCCACCCAACCCCCTCCTACCCCCTGCACCCCACCCAACCCCCTCCTACCCCCTGCACCCCACCCAACCCCCTCCTACCCCCTGCACCCCACCCAACCCCCTCCTACCCCCTGCACCCCACCCAACCCCCTCCTACCCCCTGCACCCCATCCAACCCCCTCCTACCTCCTGCACCCCATCCAACCCCCTCCTACCCCCTGCACCCCATCCTACCCCCTGCACCCCACCCATCCCCCTGCACCCCACCCATCCACCTGCACCCCATCCATCCCCCTCCTACCCCCTGCACCCCACCCATCCCCCTCCTACCCCCTGCACCCCACCCATCCCCCTGCACCCCACCCATCCCCCTCCTACCCCCTGCACCCCACCCATCCCCCTGCACCCCACCCATCCCCCTGCACCCCACCCAACCCCCTGCACCCCACCCAACCCCCTGCACCCCACCCCACCCCCTCCTACCGCCCTGCACCCCACCCATCCCCCTACACCCCACCCAACCCCAGCACCCCCACCCAACCCCCCCCTACCCCCCGCACCCCACCCATCCCCCCTCCTACCCCCTGCACCCCATCCATCCCCCTGCACCCCACCCAACCCCCTGCACCCCACCCATCCCCCTGCACCCCACCCAACCCCCTGCACCCCACCCAACCCCCTGCACCCCACCCAACCCCCTGCACCCCATCCAACCCCCTGCACCCCACCCAACCCCCTGCACCCCACCCAACCCCCTGCACCCCACCCATCCCCCTGCACCCCACCCAACCCCAATCCTACCCCTCTGCACCCCACCCAACCCCACTCCTATCCCACTGCACCCCACCCAACCCCGATCCTACCCCACTGCACCCCATCCAACCCCACTGCACCCCACCCAACCCCACTGCACCCCACCCAACCCCACTACACCCCACCCAACCCTACCCCACCTCACCCCACCCAACCCCAACCCTACCCCACCGCACCCCACTCCTACCCCACTGCACCCCACCCAACCCCAATCCTACCCCACTGCACCCCACCCAACCCCGATCCTTCAGACCGATGGGGACAGGTGCTAGGAGCCTAATTAATCTTGCTATCACACCTGTATTTTCGCCTCATAGTGATTACCGCCATTCTTACCATGTTCTTTGTCTAATTCTCGTAATGAAGTTATACCTCTGACTAAAAAGCTTCCTGGCATGAGATTATTATTTTATGTTTTGATACCGCACGAGAGAGAGAGAGAGAGAGAGAGAGAGAGAGAGAGAGAGAGAGAGGAAGGGGGAAGAAATAAGACGTCACCAAAGGAAGGGTTTGACGAAATAATGTGGTGTGTGTGTGTGTGTGTGTGTGTGTGTGTGTGTGTAATTCACCGGGTCGGTCAGGATCACTTGATGGTCGTGATCGTCAGCTTTTACCTTCCCGGAAGGGAGCTGAGAGCTCATATAGTCCGATCCCAGGGCAAGGCTGTGACCTTCACACACCCACACACCCGTCCCCTTGCTCCAGGGGGACAGTAACCACCCACTTCGTCAGTGAAACTTTTCGCAACCTGAGCGAGGCGCGAACTCCCGTCTACCAGTTGGCAAGCGAGAACGTTACCACTGCACCAGCGAGCGGTGTGTGTGTGTGTGTGTGTGTGTGTGTGTGTGTGTGTGTGTGTGTGTGTGTGTGTGTGTGTGTGTGTGTGTGTGTGTGTGTGTGTGTGTGTGTGTGTGTGTGTGTGTGTGTGTGTGTGAGAGAGAGAGGGAGAGAGGGGGGGAGAGTCATAATCATCATCATCATCATCATCATCATATTATCATTATTACTGCCCTCTCTCCATCTTCACTGCTGGGATGTAACAATAGATTAACGTTGGAATATGATGCTAGTCACGAAGAAGTGCTATGTAAGTGGAGCCGCAACATTGTCTTATTCTGCCACTGAGCTACGTGAAAGAAACTCTTAATATGATGCTAGTCACGAAGAAGTGTTCTGCAAGTGTAGCCGCAACATTGTCTTATTCTGCCCCTGAACTTCGTGAAATAAACTCTAATATGATGCTAGTCACGAAGAAGTGCTATGCCACACACAATTTCCGTGTCACCTTGTCCAGCATCTGTCTGTCCTCCCTCCATTTCACACTCTCCTCATGCATACACCTCTCCACCATACCCCTCCATCTCTTCCTCGGTCTCCCTCTCCCTCTATCACGCTCCACTTCACTCACATACACTCTCCTAGTCAGTCTCTCACTCTCCATTATCTCCACATGGCCAAATCATCTCAGGGTACTCTTCCCAACACTTCCAAACACATCCACATCAACACCACACCGCTCCTCCACATCCTTATTTGTCTGTCTGTCTCTCTATGTAACTCCACATCCACATCAACACCACAACGCTCACATCCTCATTTACCTGTCTGTCTCTCCACGTAACTCCACATCCACATCAACAACACAACGCTCTTTCACTTCCTTATTTGTCTGTCTGTCTGTCCATCTAGCTCCACATTTACATCAACACCACAACACTCCTTCACATCCTCATTGGTCTGTCTGTCTCTCCACGTAACTCTACATTCACAGACACCGCAACGCTCCTTTACTTCCTTATTTGTATGTCTCTCCACGTAACTCCACATCCACATCAACGCCTCAACGCTCCTTCACATCCTCAATTGTCTGTCTGTTTCTCCATGTAACTCCACATCCACACAGACATCACAACGCTCCTACTTCCTTATTTGTCTGTCCGTCTCTCCACGTAACTCCACATCCACATCAACATCACAACGCTTCTTCACTTCCTTATTTGTGTGGCTGTCTCCCCACGTAACTCCACATCCACATCAACACCACAATGTTCCTTCACATCCTCATTTGTCTGTCTGTCTGTCAACCTAACTCCACATTTACATTAACGCCACAACGCTCCTTCACTTCCATAATTGTGTGGCTGTCTCTCCACCGCAGCGCTCCTTTACTTCCTTATTTATCTGTCTGTCTCTCTACGTAACTCCACATCCACATCATCACCACAGCATTCTTCACTTCCTTATTTGTCTGTCTGTCTGTCAACGTAACTCCACATCCACATCAACACCACAACGCTCCTTCATATCCTCATTTGTCTGTCTGTCAGTCAACCTAACTCCACATTCACACTAACACCACAACATTCCTACACATCCTCAGTTGTCTGTCTGTTTCTCCATGTAACTTCACATCCACATCAACACCGCAATGCTCCTTTACTTCCTTATTTGTCTGTCTGTCTCTCCACGTAACTCCACATCCACATCAACACCGCAACGTTCCTATACTTCCTTATTTGTCTGTCTGTCTCTCCACGTAACTCCACATCCACATCATCACCACAGCGTTCCTTCACTTCCTCATTTGTCTGTCTGTCTCTCCACGTAGCTCCACACTCCTCTCATAACTTATTTCCACACCACTTTCACAATTATGAGGACGATTTGGTTCACCTGAAAGAACTAGTAATTATCAGAGAACTGATGAATAATATCCTCGCTTACCTTTGTTCATCTCGGCAAGATGGGCAAGCTGTTTGGACACTATCAACACTCAGTATACACACAGCTCGAGCGTCCTCCCCCTCTCACGGTTAGAGGGTGACTGACGGGATTCGAAGCTTCTATGGTTCACCGAGCTCTTGTTCGAATGGAAAGACGTGTTTTTGTCCTGCTGATTAACATTTACCTTTAATATCATCCGTATCTGTCTATCTATTTATCTATCTATCTATAGTCAGACGCCTTAATCCCGTAAGGGGTGTCCACAAACAACTCGCCTCCATGTCGCCCTGTCCCCCGCCATGTCGCAGGTATATGAGAGGGGGGTGTAAGTTGGGGGGGGACCCACAACTTACACCCCCCTCTCATATACCTCTCTACTTCATCCCTCCATCTCTCCTCCTCGGTCTCCTCCTCCATCTCACATACACTCCTAGTTAGTCTCTCATCCTCCATCCCTCCCACTTTCATCCCATCCCTCAAACTATACCTCCCTCCTCCATCCCTCCGTGTCTTCCTCGGTCTTCTCGCTCTCCTCCCCCTCCACCTCACGCATATACACTCCTAGTTAGTCTCTCACCCTCCATACTCCCAGCGCTAATTTAGTCGTCTGGGTTGATGATATTCACCTGAAATATCCCATTTTTATTTATCTCTGCTGGCGTGCATCCCAACCCCGACCATGGTAGTGGTGGTGGGAGTATTAGTAGTAGTAGTAGCAGTGGAGGTGGTGGTGGTGGTAGTAGAAGCAGTAGTAGTAACAGTAGTAACAATAGTAGTGGTGGCAGTAGTAGTAATAGTAGTAGTAATGGAGGTAGTAGTAGAAGCAGTAGCAGTAGAAATAGTAGTAGTGGTATTAGTAGTAATAGTAGTAGTAGTGGTGGTGGTGGTGGTGGAGGTGGTAGTAGAAGCAGTAGCAGTAGAAGTAGTAGTAGTAATAGTAGTAGTGGTGGTGGTGGTGGTGGTGGTGGTGGAGGAGGTGGTAGTAGAAGCAGTAGCAATAGTAGAAGTAGTAGAAGCAGTAGTAGTAGTAGTTGTATTACCGGTAGTAGTAGTAGTAGTGGTGGTGGTGGTGGTGGTAGTAGTAGTAGTGGTAGTAGTAGTAGTGGTAGTAGTGGTGGTGGTGGTGGTGGTAGTGGTGGGAGTAGTGGTGGTGGTGGTGGTGGTGGTGGGAGTACAGTAGAAGCAGTAGTATCAGTAGTAATAGTAGAAGCAGTAGTAGTAGCAGATGCAGTAGTAGCAGTAGTAGTAGTGGTAGTAGTAGTAGAAGTAGTAGTAGCGGTAGTGGTGGTGGTGGGAGTAGTAGTGGTGGAGGTGGTAGTAGTAGTAATATACTGTATGTAATATTAGTAGCAGTAGTAGTGGTGGAGGTGGTAGTAGTAGTAATATACTGTATGTAATATTAGTAGCAGTAGTAGTGGTGGAGGTGGTAGTAGTAGTAATATACTGTATGTAATATTAGTAGCAGTAGTAGTGGTGGAGGTGGTAGTAGTAGTAATATACTGTATGTAATATTAGTAGCAGTAGTAGTGGTGGAGGTGGTAGTAGTAGTAATATACTGTATGTAATATTAGTAGCAGTAGTAGTGGTGGAGGTGGTAGTAGTAGTAATATACTGTATGTAATATTAGTAGCAGTAGTAGTGGTGGAGGTGGTAGTAGTAGCAGTAATATACTGTATGTAATACTAGTAGCAGTAGTAGTGGTGGAGGTGGTAGTAGTAGCAGTAATATACTGTATGTAATACTAGTAGCAGTAGTAGTGGTGATGGTGGTGGTAATAATAGTAGTAGTAGTTGTAGTAGTAGTAATGGTGGTGGTTGTGATGCTGGTAGTAGTAGCAGTAGCAGGGGTGGGTAGTAGCAGTAGTAGAAGTGCTAGTGGTGGTGATGGTGACAGAAGTAGCAGCAGCAGTAGTAGTAGTAGTAGTAGTGGTGGTGATGGTGGTAGTGGTAGTAGTAGTAGCAGTAGTTGTGGTGATGGTTGTGGTGCTAGTAGTAGTAGTGGTGGTGGTGGTGGTGGTGGTAGTAGTAGTAGTAGTAGTAGTAGTGGTGGACCTGGTGGTGGTATTGGTGGTGGTACTAGTAGAAGCAGTAGTGGTGGTGGTGGTGGTGGTGGTGGTAGTAGCAGCAGCAGCAGCAATAGTAATAGCAGTAGTACAGTAGTAGCAGTGATGGTGGTGGGATAGTAGTAGTGGTAGTAGTATAGTAATAGCGGTGGTGGTGGTGGGGCAGTTGTAGCAGTAGCAGTAGTATAGTAGTAGTGGTGGTGGTAGTAGTAGTAATAGTAGTAGTGGTCGTGGTGTGGTGGTAGTAGTAGTAGTAGGTGGTGGTGATGGTGGTAGTAGTAGTAGCAATAGTGGTGGTGTGCTAGTAGTAGTAGTAGTAGTTGTGGTGGAGGTACAGCATTATTCTTATTATTTAGTTTTTTTGTATTGTAGTTGTAGTAGTAGTTTGTTGTGGCTTTTGTAGTCATAGTAGCAGTAGTAGTAATAGGATACATCAGCCTGGTATCCAGCCTGCTGTCACACCTGTTGTCCAGCCTACTTGCCAGGTCAGTGTTTCTTGACCTATTCCAGTGTCAGCAGCCCTTGTAGTGTGGTGTTAGTGCAGCACCACTACATCTGGTACTACAGCATGTGGTACTGGCACTACAGCATGTGGTACTGGCACTACATCTGGTACTACAGCATGTGGTACTGGCACTACATCTGGTACTACAGCATGTGGTACTGGCACTACATCTGGTACTACAGCATGTGGTACTGGCACTACATCTGGTACTGGCACTACAGCATGTGGTACTGGCACTACAGCATGTGGTACTGGCACTACAGCATGTGGCACTGGCACTACAGCATGTGGTACTGGCACTACAGCATGTGGCACTGGCACTACAGCATGTGGCACTGGCACTACAGCATGTGGTACTGGCACTACAGCATGTGGTACTGGCACTACAGCATGTGGCACTGGCACTACAGCATGTGGCACTGGCACTGGCACTACAGCATGTGGTACTGGCACTACAGCATGTGGTACTGGCACTACAGCATCTGGCACTACAGCATGTGGTACTGGCACTACGGCATCTGGCACTACAGCATGTGGTACTGGCACTACAGCATGTGGTACTGGCACTACATGTGGTACTGGCACTACAGCATGTGGTACTGGCACTACAGCATGTGGTACTGGCACTACAACATGTGGTACTGGCACTACAGCATGTGGTACTGGCACTACAACATGTGGTACTGGCACTACAGCATGTGGTACTGGCACTACAGCATGTGGTACTGGCACTACAGCATGTGGTACTGGCACTACAGCATGTGGTACTGGCACTACAGCATGTGGTACTGGCACTACAGCATGTGGTACTGGCACTACAGTTACTACACAACTACAAGGATAAAGTAATGTTAAATAAAGGGAAGTACAGCTTGACAATTTATTTTATACAATGTCCAAAAGTAAAACATGAAGTATGCCAATACTAAACAAAAAAAAAAAATAATAATAATAATAATAATAATACAGCATTTTCCAGCACCCCTTAAAACTGATTTCAGCGCCCCCTCAGGACGCTAGCACCCCAGGTTAAAAACTGCCGCCCCAGATGGCCCTGTAGGCAGCCAGTGTTGTGTCACCCCCACCAGTCCAGCCAGGCCTCACCAGTGTTGTGCCACCACCACCAGTGCCAGCCGGGCCTCACCAACACCCTAGCAGGCACATTTGACTGGCAGCTGCTTCAAGGCCTTGCTGATGGGGCCATTGTGGAAAGAGAAACATAACATCAACAGTCAGCCCTCATCAACTTGGGGGCTCAGTCAGTTTAGTGCTGTCCCTACATTTGGAGGACAGACAGTAGGAAATACAGACAAGAAGACAGTAGGAAATGCAGACAGGGGAAAACAGCAATAAAGACAGGAAGACAGTAGGAAATGCAGACAGGGGAAAACAGCAATAAAGACAGGAAGACAGTAGGAAATGCAGACAGGGGAAAACAGCAATAAAGACAGGAAGACAGTAGGAAATGCAGACAGGGGAAAACAGCAATAAAGACAGGAAGACAGTAGGAAATGCAGACAGGGGAAAACAGCAATAAAGACAGGAAGACAGTAGGAAATGCAGACAGGGGAAAACAGCAATAAAGACAGGAAGACAGTAGGAAATGCAGACAGGGGAAAACAGCAATAAAGACAGAAGAAAGCAGCAGGAAATGCAGACAGGGGAAAACAGCAATAAAGACAGGAAGACGGCAGGAAATGCAGACAGGGGAAAACAGCAATAAAGACACAGAAAGACAGCAGGAAATGCAGACAAGGGAAGACAGTAGGAAATGCAGACAGAGGAAGAAAGTACGAAACAAAGAGAGACAGTAGGAAATACAGGTATACCCCGGTTTAATGATGCAATTGGTTAAGTAAAAACCCATTGTTAGGCGGGCTATAATACCCATCAATATACTGGGGTTTGGCCATCGTTAGGTGGGGTATGATGTTCTTCCTACGCTCACTGCTAAGCCGGGGTATGGCATCGAAGGGTATCGTATATCGAGGTGGGCCTGTACAGACAGTGGCAAATAACATAGTCCAGCAGAAGGATGGACTTCTTTGGTAGAAGATGGCAATAGGGTCCATGGGCTTTTCCAGCTATCTATCTATTGCCAGACGCCTTAATCCTGTAAGGGGTGGCCAAAAACAAATCGCCTCCATGTCGCTCTGTCCCCTGCCATTTCACTGCCCTGCTCCCAGCTCACACACCCCTCTCTCATTTACCTCTCCACTCCATCCCTCCATCTCATCCCTGGCCTCCCCCTCCCTCTACCCCCCCCTCCACCTCACTCATACACTCTCCTCATCAGTCTCACAGAATTTATATCATCTTTATCTAACTCAGGCAATGGTGTAAAAAAAACATAAAAAACATCCCAGTGAACATATCTGCCTACATCAGAGGTTAATGATATGGTGTGTTGTATGTATGGCATGTGATGTGATGTGAAGCAGCGTTGTGGTGTGGATGTGGATGTGATAGGAAGCGTTAGGAGAAACACACTGAGGTGGTTTGGCCATGTGGAGAGGATGGAGAGTGAGAGACTGACGAGGAGAGTGTATGTGAGTGAGGTGGAGGGGGAGAGAGGGAGGGGGAGACCTAGGATGAGATGGAGGGATGGAGTGGAGAGGTATATGAGGGAGCGGGGTGTGAGCTGGAAGCAGGGCAGTGACATGGCAGGGGACAGGGCGACATGGAGGTGATTTGTTTGTGGCCACCCTTAACAGGATCGTGTCTGGCAACAGATAGATAGATAGATAGTTATATGAAAGATGAGATGGAGGGATGGAGTGGAGAGGTATATATATGAGGGAGGGGTGTGTGAGCTGGGAGCAGGGCAATGAAATGGTGGGGGACAGGGTGACATGGAGGTGATTTGTTTGTGGCCACCCCTTATAGGATTGAGGCGTTTGGCAATAGATAGATAGACAGAAGTTGTATTTATTCTGGGGAATCCCTGGGGAATACCTCTGAAGCAGCACATGTCAGTGATCACAGCTGGGACATCAGCACAAGAAACACCAATAATTTTATTTTCTTATGTGACGAAGAAGGAACCAAAGGCTGAGCCCGCAAACTGTTCCTTCCAAGAAAGAACAAAAACAATACAAAAGAGAACCAAATTCAAGATCCGTTCATTTCGAGATGCCTGGACACACTGCTTTGGAAAGACTGGAGGTCATAGGAAAAAGGAAATACAGACAGAGGGAGACAGTTCCAGAGTTGACCTGGGTGAGTAACATGTTCAAATTTTGTCTACTGCTGTTTGATACATTTGGTTAACCCTGGTGACATTACTGACATTATAAAATATTAGTGTTTACGGAAAGAGAACAACACTGAGGTGGTTTGGACATGTGGAGAGAATGAAAGACTGACTAAGAGGGTGTACGTAGGTGCAGTGGAGGGAGGGAGAGGGAGGGGGAGACCGAGGATGAGGTGGAGGGATGGAGTTGAGAGGTATATGAGGGAGGGGGGAGTGAGCTGGGGGGAGGGCAGTCAAATGGTGGGTGACAGAGCAACTTGGAGGCGTTTTGTCTACGGCCACCCTTTCTGAAATTACGGCGTCGGGCTATAGATAGATAGACAGATGGATAGATTACAGAAAGAACTCTGGAACAAAATGCTAAATACAATAAGCTTTCCAAGGGAGGACCAAACATGTGATGTGCACTGTATAGAAAATAATCTACCAATCTATCTGCTGCCAGACGCCTCAATCCCATAAGGGGTGGCCACAAACAAATCGCCTCCATGTCGTCCTGTCCCCCGCCATTTCACTGGCCTGCTCCCAGCTCACACCCCCCTCTCTCATATACCTCTCCACTCCATCCCATCCACACAAAATAAGCTTTGGAATTATTTGTATTTGTTTTGCACAGACAGTTTTATGGCAGGAAATTGGCAACACCCTGCACTGCTGTATGTCATATATGGAGGGTCCTGTTGGTGCTGCCACAAAATTAATTATAATATAAATGATATGCCTGCATTAGTTTGCTCTACTGTACTTATTTTATCCCACACCAAGAGAACGGTGGTAGGCGGTGACCACCATCATCCACTCACTTGATGTAGTGCTGCCTACTTCTTCCTTCACATTTATCATTCTTTTTCTGTGTCTGCCCTCCTCTCTTCCCATTTCTCTCATCTTTCCCGTTACTTGTTATTACACCTGTTTCCCTATCAGGTGGCTTTACACTGAGTAACAAGCCTAATGGTTTCCTGTAAGCCAGGAAATCATTTACAACGCTGGGTGGTAACCATATAACCAACCCACACATGTTCCCTATGTGTCAACAAGTGGGTTGGTGGAGGATTAGTGCCCCTCCCCACAAAACCACTAACTCAAAGACAAATGGCCACCCCTTATGGGATTATGGCATCAGGCTATAGACAGACAGATGAAGTGAATGAATAATTAAGAGCAAGCTTTCAGGTGTACTGAGGTGTTTTCTTTAATGAGTGGCTGAAACAGGTGTTCAATGAGCAATCCTTTTCAGTAACCATGGAGGTCATGTAAATATCAACTCTCACACAACAACTAGGTGCACAACTTTGCCCTTAACTGTTTTGCAGAACATTTATCCATCCATCCATCATCCAATCCTGTGTTGCCCCATGCAGGCGTAGGAGCCCTGGGCTAGGCAAGATGATCCTAACATTTAAGATGAGTGTGGAATCTATCTAACCTCTAAATATTCAGGTCAAACTTCTGTTTCACAAAATCTCCCGAAAAACTCATAATCCTGGCTGGTAAGAATGTTACCACTTACAGGAGCTATGGCTAAGGCAAGGTAAGGTAAGTCAGATGTTCAGTCCTGGTGTCCTGCTGCAAGAAGTAACTGTTAAACACTACAAGTTTGTCCACACCTTCACACACTCAGTGTTAATAAGACCCTAACACCTATGCTACTCAGGCTAACATTCCCACTGCCTTTGCTGATTTAATAACATCTCTTATTTAGTCATTTATCCTGCATATTATTAGGCCTTTTATCCAACTGACTGTATAGAAGAGTCAACATCCAAGCACACACTCTCACATTGTTACAAATCGTATCATATACAGTATCTCAAATTGCTGTTTTTTCCCCAACAGTTTCCAGCAACTGTTGGGAGGTAATTAGCTGGTTGTGGCTTCTTTGAGAGACTGATGAGGAGAATGTATGTGAGTGAGGTAGAGGGAGGGGGAGACCGAGGATGAGAAGGAGAGATGGAGTGGAGAGGTATATGAGAGGGGGGGGGGGTGAGCTGGGAGCAGGGCAGTGAAATGGCAAAGAACAGGGCATCATGGAGGTGATCTGTTTGTGGCCACCCCTTACGAGTTTAAGGCATCTGGCAATAGATAGATAGATAGACAGGCTTTTGGTTTGGCTTCCAGTACATTGAGAATATCAGCTGTGCCACGGCCAACCCCAATACAGGAATTCTTTAGGTGCAAACATGCTGTCATTTTTATCATTATCATCATCATCCAATCCTACGTTGCCCCATGAGGAGCGTAGGAGCCCGGGGCTAGGCAAGTTGGTCCTGACATTTAAGATGAGAGTGACCAGCCTCACTCATCCCTGAGTGCCATTACATGAGCAATAAACCCCAACCACCCCTTGGATATAAACCTTCACCGGCTCAATCCAATTGGAGCACCGTAATTACCCACTAAACCACCAGGCGCCATAATTTGGTTATATGGTTACCACCCAGCATAGTAAATGGTTTCCTGGTGTACAGGAAACTATTTGGCTTGTCACTCAGTGTAGAGTCACCCACAGGCAGAAGGAAGAGGAAAGAATGAAGGAAAGAAAGACAGAAGAGGATGGAAGGAAAGAAGGATGGAGGAAAGGAAAGGGCAGATCTCAATATCTGCTTTACACAATGACAAAACCAGATGGCTCCCCTGCATGGTTAAACAAACGTTCCTCAATTTCCTCCACACCCCCAAATGGAGGATGGAAGACTGCAGAGGAAGGGTTCAAATAAGCCTGGGGTTGTATATATTACTGTATTCTCTGAGCAGGGCAGTGAAATGGCGGGCGACAGGGCGACGTGGAGGCGATATGTTTGTGGCCACCCCTATAGGATTAAGGCAACTGGCAATAGATAGACAGATAGTTAACTGATGCAAATACTAATATGTTAACTGATGCAAATACTATGTTGTTAACTGATGCAAATACTAACATGTTAACTGATGCAAATACTATGTTGTTAACTGATGCAAATACAGTAATCACTCCAATATCCAGATCAATAGAGCCATCGGTAGGTTCGGATATTGGTTTTGTCCGGATATTGGGCCCCAGCTTATGGACTTGTACTTACGGACCCTAACACAGAGAAACACCTATACAACTCCCTCCGGACATGCATAGCACCTATTTAACACCCAAATCACACCAATAAGGCACATAAATGACTGAAATAAATGCAACAGAAACATAAAATGTGGGTTTAGAAGTATGTTCATACATTAATAAACATTCTGGTACTTATGGACTCTAACCGAACCGAACCTAACCGAACTCTGAAAAACACATTCCTACTGCACATGCATGAGGTAAGTTTAGTATGGAAAGAAGTACAGTATGACACTTTCTGGTAAGTATAGTATGGGAAAAAATACAATATGAAACATTCTGGTAAATATAGTATGGGAAATAGTACAACATGAAACATTTTGGCTACTTACAGCAAGTCCCTGGCCACCTCGATGAATAACCGCCTCCTCTCGGACTCTGACAGTAAGAACGATTTCCTGAAGCACTTGCACTACACTCTTCCTGAAGTCTTGCACTGAACTTAGTCAATAACACACAGAAGTCCGTTCTTTTCACAGTGTTCACTTTAGTCCAAATAATGTTCCATTAAATTTAAGTGTTGCACATTAACTTTTCCCAAGTTTTTTTAAGTTTCCAAAGCCAAAACAAAGAAGGTTAGTTACGTTAAATTTCTTTTCTACTTAGTCTTTTCTCCCAACTTGAAAACCTTAACACAACACACCGTTTTTTTCACTGCACAACACTCAAAATTCCCGTGTGGTCTAGTGGAGAAGTTCTTGCTGTTTATTCACTGTCAGAGCCCGAGAGTATCACTGGCAGGCGTCCAAGGGGTGCATCGGTGGGTAGTGGTGATGGCGTACCGACTACAGAAGACTCTGAAGACAGCCGCAAACTCACGTCGAGCGGTGACTCCACTGTAGCTGATGTGCTGGGCTGTGGCTCGGAGCATGAGGGCCTGTCTTGGGGAGGCAACGGAGTGGAACCAGGGCTTGGCACAGCAGGGGTCACGGGCCTGAAAAAACTGTCAATCGTTGACTGACGCAAGGACCGACGATTCTGGCGATTGATGATGCGCTGCCGGAAAGCACGCACTTCCTCCACGAGTCCCAAGGGCCCCATCTCCCTGTCGCAGTCCGGGTGTTCCAGGTAGTCTAGGACGAACTCTAGATGTTCCCGGAGTGCGCTCAGCTTGGGGATGGCTGGAGTAGTGTCCTGCTGGGCGGAGTCTGCATCATCATCGCCTTCGTCGTCGGAATCTTCAAGTTCGGGACTGACACCAGCAACCGAAGACGCGATCTCGATATCAGACAACGTCTGATACCCAGGATCGCCCTCGTCGTCGTCCAACCACTCACGAACATCGTCCACATCAACATCGTCGCCGTGCGTACGTAGCCGTGCATGGAAGTCATCCACGTCAAACCCTAGGAAATCGTACTCCACATCTGTTCCGAGACGCAGACGAGACCAACCATTTTCAAGAGCTTTCACAGGGACTTCCTTCCATGCACTAGCCCAGTTGTACAGCGCAGACTTGATGTTGTAGCGGCGAAGGTTTTCCAAAGTCCGCTTGCCTCGAGTGTCACGTCCTTCCCTGCGCTCGTCCTCGTCCTCGAGAACCACCATCACCTCGTCCAGGAACTTCCGACGGTACAGGCGCTTTGTTGCCACGATCACTCCTTGGTCCATTGGTTGAATGAGAGCAGTCGTATTAGGTGGCAGAAACATGCACCTAATACGGCCATTCTCAGCAACCAAGTCCTTGTCGCACGGGTGGGCAGGTGCATTGTCGAGGAGAAGGAGAGCCTTTACCTGGTCGCGAGGAATTCCCAGTGTCTTCGCCTGGTAATGTATGACCTCCTTGACGAAGTGATGGTGAAACCAGTCTTTGAAAATCACAGCTGTGAACCATGCTTTCAAAGAATGGTACCATACGACAGGAAGGACATCCATCACCCCACGAAGGCACCGAGGCTGCTTTGCACGGCCAACAATAACGGGCTTAAGCCGGTGCATGCCGTTAGCATTGGCACAACACAAAGCAGATATCCGTTCCTTAGAAAGCTTGCGGCCAGGTACACGCTTCTCCGTCTCATCGGCGAGAGTGTTCGTTGGCACCGAGCGATAGAATAGGCCAGTTTCGTCAGCGTTATAGACTTGACCTAGAGTGAGGCCCTCCCTGTCGATCAAGCCTTTCACCTTGTGCCGAAACTCGTCCACTCCATCCTCGTTAGCGTCCAATGCTTCGCCATGTGCTTTACGGTTAGTAAGGCCATGTCGCAACTTGAACGCGAAGAGCCAACCCTCGGATGCCTTGAAGTCTAGGGCGTCGTGAAGCCTTGCAAACTTCTCAGCAGCAGCCTTCAGCTCCGTTCCACGTACCATCACACCAGCTGCACGTTGCTGTCGATACCAAATCAACGTGGAGCGGTCGATCTCTGCATACTTGGGGGTAAACTTAACCTTCCTCTCCACGTTGCGTTTGCTTCTCGACGAGAAGTCAGCCGTGTACTGCATGAGCTTGTCTCGGGAACGCTTGATATCGAACAAAGTCGACCGGGCCAGGTTGAACTCGCGGAGAATGCGAGAGGAAGACCAACCCGCATCAACCTTCTCCAATATCTCCCGTTTCTTCTCCAGAGTCAACACCACTCTCTTCCTTTTCTCAGGAGGCGGGGCCATCATCACACACACTAAGAGTAGGGCAGAGAGCAGCAGGAGGCCTTGCAGCAAGTACGGCACCACCACAAAAGCGAGCACGTGGGCAGCCATGGCGAACAGCGCAGGTCTTGTCGCGGTGAGAGACAGGCGGGAAGTGGGGAGGATGCAGCGGCGCTCTATTGGACGTCGGAGGAATGACGAACCAAAACAATGCTCTCACGCGGCGCGCGCGGCAAGTTCAAATTACGGACGGCAAAAAATCGATTTTTTTCCCAATTTTTTTGGATTTTCGGACCATTTTGGGAATGTTTGATCCCAGGACGATAAGGTTCGGTTAGTGGGGATGTTCGGTTATTGGGCGTCCGGATATTAGAGTGATTACTGTACTATGTTGTTAACTGATGCAAATACTATGTTGTTAACTGATGCAAATACTAACATGTTAACTGATGCAAATACTATGTTGTTAACTGATGCAAATACTAACATGTTAACTGATGCAAATACTATGTTGTTAACTGATGCAAATATTTTGTTGTTAACTGATGCAAATACTATGTTGTTAACTGATGCAAATACTAACATGTTAACTGATGCAAATACTATGTTGTTAACTGATGCAAATACTAACATGTTAACTGATGCAAATACTATGTTGTTAACTGATGCAAATACTATGTTGTTAACTGATGCAAATACTATGTTGTTAACTGATGCAAATACTATGTTGTTAACTGATGCAAATACTATGTTGTTAACTGATGCAAATACTATGATGTTAACTGATGCAAATACTATGTTGTTAACTGATGCAAATACTATGTTGTTAACTGATGCAAATACTATGTTGTTAACTGATGCAAATACTATGTTGTTAACTGATGCAAATACTATGTTGTTAACTGATGCAAATACTATGATGTTAACTGATGCAAATATTAATATGTTAACTGATGCAAATACTATGTTGTTAACTGATGCAAATACTATGTTGTTAACTGATGCAAATACTATGTTGTTAACTGATGAAAATACTAATATGTTAACTGATGCAAATACTATGTTGTTAACTGATGCAAATACTATGTTGTTAACTGACACAAATACTATGATGTTAACTGATGCAAATACTAATATGTTAAATTGATGTTACTAAAGTGAAGCTGGAATTATTAGTGTGGTTCATTCAACTGGACAGACTTAGTTATTTTCTCTCTCTCTCTTTTTGCCTCTCTACACCGGACCTCATACGCCCCCCATCCAAGGGTAGGAAAAGAGGTATGGGTGCTTGTGCTGCTGCTACTGATGCAGACTATGCTGATACAGTACTAAGAAGGTATAAACAGCAACAAAAGACAAATGTTATCATGTACTATGCAAACAGTAATCACTAAAGAAGAGATACTACACAAAAACTCCTAAAAAAAAAAATAATAATAATAATAATAATAATTCTCACACATAGAGAAGCACTAGACATGTGGGATCATACTGGCCTTTGCTAAACTAGTGAAGAACCTAATGCCTGACAATTCCTAGGGTGCTAAGCTGACGTACCCAATGGGTCCCTGGCAGAGTGACACTGCGTATAAAAATCCTTGGGGTGTGGCCGACTGACCAGGCCTCCATCTATAAAGGATATGGAAAGGAAATCTGGTTTACCTTTAACATCACTGCGTGATGAATGGCTGCATATTTCTTGCAATTCTGTCCAGCATCATCATCACAGCAGCAGGCCACGTTGGTTCACTGCAAAGTAAAGGTTTCTCCCATCTTCTTCCTCTCTGGTGTATTGTCTGTCAGCAGGTTTCATCAATTTCCAGCCAACCTTGATGTCAGAACAAGATGGCACCACGACACTCACCATCCACTCCTCCATGTCAACAAAAACCATTATCAGTGTCATCTTTGTTTTTTAATGGTTGCAACACGCTTGCATGCATCAGCCTACATCACCTAATGGCGGCTCTCCATGCAACTCAAACTCTAGCTGCCACCCTATTCAGTCCCTTATCCTTGAGGTCACAGTCAATGACTTCATCCAAGGTGTTTTTCTGCCTACCTCTCACAACCCTACCTCTAACGATAATGTTTCTCACTTTCTGCACCCAACTGTCAACCTCCATCCTCTCCATATGCCCAAACCACCTCAATCTACCCCTCCCCATCACAACATCAACACATTCCAGTCCCATCCTACCTCTTAACTTCCATCGTAAACCTAGCCCCCCCAGGCCTCACACTCAAGGATGCACTGAGCATCCACCTAATCACTGTCATTTCTGTGCGTCTGAGCCTGCAAATATCTTCTTACTTTACTGCCCAGGTCTCACTACCATACAGCATTACACTCCTAATGCATGCCACATATAAAGACTCTTAACCCCTACACCGCGGGCATGTTTACCAATGTTTTGCGTGTGCCGCGGGGTTATTCGGGCTCCGACAGACTCTCAAAAAATATTTGCCAAAAATCAGTTATTAGTCCTAGAATATTAAAATTATATATGCTTATGGCACATACCTTCAGCTTTCTCCTGGAATGTTTGTTGAGCCTTCGTCAGTTACCGTAGGACTTGTGGAGACCTCTGAAGTTGGGTAACGAAGTCTCCACTTTACACTTCCCGACAACCCGTAATATGATTACCACAGCCAGATATTAACACTATAAACACTACTCTATGATTTTCAAGTAGTTTGGGATCCATACTCCAAAAAAAACCACTGTGAAAGCAATGAAAATTACGAGCGCGTCTGACCGCCGCACTTGCGCTAGTTCACTCTTGGTACTCTGTCATTTATTATTCATAAAACCCCTCACACTTTATATTTCTATTACTATATCACACTTATATATATCTACAGTCTTTATCCATAAGTTTCCTTCAGTAGTATTAGTTTATTGTCACTGTAGGGATTCAATTTCTTTCAGTAAAATACGTAGCATTCACTTTCTCGTCCTGTATACTGGCATTGAGAGTGAATGTCACTTTCATCTTCACTCTCATAACTCATAGCATTCAGACATGCTAGAGTGAAACTTTCACTTTCATTACTCCTAGGGTATATACTCGTATTCTTATAATACTACTCATTTACATTTCTATTTACGTTCTCTATTTTATTTACGTTATTTACATTTCTATTTTATTTACACTGTGTTGTGCACTGTCACTTGAAATAACTTATAAAACTGTTTTCCATTGTTCACGTATATTTACATTCATTACTTTCATTACACATTATTTACAATTCCACTTGCACTGTTTTACTCAATAGAAAGATCGTAGTCACTCTTTTATCAATTGTCAGCCCTTTAACTCTTTCCACACGAGGTTTAGTAGGGGGTAAAGGTCATAGGGCCCTTTGCATGGGGGTGAAAAAGTCCCTGAAGTTAGCAAGAGCGAACAGACGTACCCCCACACTGGAAGATGACAGTGAACTGATAAGGGTGGGCCGGGTGGAGGCCTACCTAGGGAAATGCATTACTGCCAACGTTTAGCCTCTTGACACAGCTAATTATAGCAGTGAAATGATTGGCAGGAAATCTAGACAATACATTATAAATTAGGTAGTTCCAGGTGAATGTAAATATCACTTAGGCGTCTCCCTTCCCTCCTTATATGTATACTTATTACGAATATAGATTATACGGCATATTTCAAGGGGAAATAAACAGCGAAAATTAGCGAACGAGTGCACATGAGGTGTTGTCAGGTGATAATTAGCCAATTCCAGGTGTATGGCACTCTCACTTACCTTATTTCTTTCTTGTATATATTATTTGGTATAAGAATAGGGCATAGGGCTTATTTCAATGGATGAAATCAGTGAAAAATTCCAGGGAAGATTTACTTAGCGTAGCTCGGCCAGGCAGGCGAGAGGATAGGGTAATGGAGGAGGGGTAGGGAGGGGAGTCAAGAACGGGGAGAAATGGCTAAATTGTCAACAATGGATGGGAGTACAGATGAGATTAGGAGTGCTGACTAGTGTTGGACATTGGCAGTACTGATAGATGATACAAGCCCCCACTTGGAAGCCCGGGTGAATTCAAAATAACACAGAATCACAAAAGCGACGCCCCGCGGTATGATCCCTTGCTCCCAAGCATCACGAAAGTGACGCCCCGCGGTTAAGGGGTTAAGCATGGAGGGAGAGCCCTCTCAATGTCAGGAGAGGCAACAGCTCCCTGAACTTCTTCCAGCCACTACTCACCCTAGCCACAGAGCTGCTCCAGCCCCACCTCCAGCACACAAAATGTCTCCCAAATAACAAAACTCTTCCACACACTCAAGAGATTCACCAGCAAGTTCAATCCTTTCACGTCTGACAATCTCCACCTGCTCACCCCGGCACACCGTTCACATGAAATCAGCATTATCTCGCAGTCTACCTCTGATACCACTACATCTCTTATGCACCCATTTATCACACACCGCACAAGATGGAATTACTTCCCACGCCCTTGTGGCAAACTGCACATGGCCACTCACCCTTGTCTTTGACAGTACCACCACCAACCCTAGATATCATCACTTTTGTTTTATCTGCATTTACCCTTAAACCCTTTTGCCCCATACTATCTCTCCACTTCCTAAACCTTTCCTCCGCCTCCCTTTCATTCTCTGCAATCAACACCAAATCATCAGCATACAACACCTCCCACGGGAGTCCATTTCTGAAGTCACGTGAGAGGGCTTCAAGTAACATGATAAACAACATGGGACTCAAGACTGACCCCTGATGCACACCAACATTCACGGAAAACTCATCAACCAAATCTCCATTCACTCCTATCATCATCATCATCAATTCTCTTCTCACTGTTATACATGGAGCAGTTATGATCCAGAAAAAGGAAAATACATAAGTCATTATCATCAATATTTTTATTCATCAAGCCTTGCAATTCTCATTCATTCTGGGTAAGGTACAAATTAAGCATCACTCACCTTCTCACTCCATCCACAAAGGTGCCCTCATGCAGGTGTCCAGGCAACCACCCTTCCCCCTGTCAGGATCTCCCAGCAATAATGACTTGCATGGTTCAGCCAAGATCTGCAGCGCCTCCTTCTTGCTGCCTTCCTTACCAGGCTGATGCTTTCAGATATCAGCCTGTGAAAAGGATCACTCTAAGGAAAATATGCTGTGTGCCCATACATCTAGAGTTACTGTTTACATATAAAAAAAAAAAAAAAAAAAAAAAAATACTACGCTGGGTGGTAACCATATAACCAAATGTTGGTGCCGTTTAGTGGGTAATTAAGGCGCTCCAATCAGATTGAGCCGGTGCAGGTTTATATCCAAGGTGTGGCTGGGGTTCATTGCTCACATAATGCCACTCAGGGATGAGTGAGGCTGGCCAGTCTCATCTTTGCCTAGCCTCGGGCTCCTGTGCTCCTCATGGGGCAATGTAGGATTGGATGACGAAAAAAAATGAATTATAAAAATGAAAATGAAAAACTAACATTATGGTACCATTTACTGGGAGAGATTTGGTTAGATGGTGAACTCTGCCAGTCTGCTGGCAAGAATACCATACTTCACTCAGCACACACTTTGGTGCACACTGTTTCTTGGTTTTAATGAGATAAATTCAATATACACCTTTTCCTGAAACTAACTGATTCTACTACTTTCATTATTGTATATTCACCTGCTTTTCCACATGCTAATCCGGTGATGCTTAGTTGGGTACGGCACACCCTCAATTTAAAACTGCCATGCATTTTTGAAACTCTATATCTACAGTATTGCCAGACGCCTTAATCCCGTAAGGGAAGGTCACAAACAAATCGCTTCCATGTTGCCCTATCCCCTGCTATTTCATTGCCCTGCTCCCAGGTCACACCCCTCTCTCTCATATACCTCTCCCCTCCATCCCTCCATCTCATCCTTGGCCTCCCCCTCCCTCTCTCCCCCTCCGCCTCACTCACATACACTCTCCTTGTCAGTCTCTCACTCTCCACACAACCAATTGTTTAATGTATTTTGCACTGTAATCATGAAAGCAAGAAAAAGATCAGAGACTGGTAATGAGAAATCAGGCATCACAGTGACTGTATAATAAAAAAAATGTTAAATTTGTATTGATCTCACAAGCCAATGACTGTACACTATAGTGACTGTATAACAAGGGTGTGTTGCATTTTTTATACTGACTGGCAAACAGTGGGTATACAGTTTTATTTTCTATTGGTTCCTCTCATCACCAGCAACAACCACTTCCTTTACCACTTCCTTAGTTTGATAAAGTTAGATTAATGCTTAAAACTGCCAACTTCATTGTCTCATTTTTCTTCCCTGCAGTGTGACTGGGTTAGATGAGGTTACATTAATGCTTTGGGGAGTCTGAGGAGCAAAGGCACCCAGTCAGGTTAAGTTAGATGTGGTTAGGTTTGGATAAAACATGGGTTTTCCAATTTGTTATTCAATCCATTTGTTATGAACCATCATTTTCCAGCAAAAATGATTCTTTTCTCTGCATGGGTTCCTACATTCAATAGAGGGACGGAGGAGGCAGGAAAAACAGGGAAACAAGGCAATTCTGAAAATGAGTCAAAATGAAATGAACCACAAAAAATAATCAGAAAACCATTTTTTTATCCACAAAATTGTGTTTGCCTGAAAGTACAAATGTATTCTTTGGGGAGTTAAAATTCTGCAATAATGGGGTCAGAGTTATGGAGGGTGACAGCACTACAGTATGTAGCATACAGAAGAAAATAACAACAAGAGCTGAAAATGAAACTCTTTACCCATCTCAGCAAGAAGAAATGCACAGGCTCTACCATGCCTTAAAGAGGTGGTGATAAAATCCTTCACTACACTGCACGGCCCATCTTGGTGAACAGTTCTGAGCATCGGCCACAGGTCTTGGTGTGAGGGTCATCGCTGCTTCACTGAGGTGTGGCTTTTGAACTGGCACTCACTCAGAACATCCTGACAAAAAGGAAAAATGGAATTAGGTCTTTGTGAATGGCTAAGAGAATGTGAGTATTGTATGGCCGAGTATTCCAGTTCCCACCAGTCTTTGGCCATCAACGAGGCCTTCATTTCATACACCACAATTATCTGATGCCTTATTTTACTCATCTCACCACAGCAGTGTTGCTAACTGTTGGCACATATCCCTAAACCTGGGAATTTTTTACTAATTTTCAAAGACATAGGGATGGAAAGACCATCCATCCATTGCCAGACGCCTCAATCCCGTTCGGGGTGGCCACAAACAAATCGCCTCCACATCAACCAGTCCCTCGCCATTTCACTGCCCTGCTCCCAACTCACACCCCCCTCTCTTATATACACCCAGGCAAAATTCTTAAAAACCTAGGGATTTCAGATATTCATTAATCTATCTATCTATCTATTGCCAGACGCCTCAATCCCGTTTGGGGTGGCCACAAACAAATCGCCTCCAAGTCGCCCTGTCCCCCGCCGTTTCACTGCCCTGCTCCCAACTCACACCCCCCTCTCTCATAAACCTCTCCACCCCATCCCTCCATCTCATCCTCGGCCTCCCCCTCCCTCTTCCCCCCTCCACCTCACTCACATACACTCTCTTCGTCAGTCTTTCACCCTCCATCCTCTCCACATGGCCAAACCACCTCAGTGTGTTCCTCATAACGCTCCCTATCACATCCACATCAACACCACAACGTTCCTTTATATCTTTATATATTCATTAATAATTAGTAGAATTTTTCATAAGAAAAACAGCCAATAAATATTGTGTCTTTTATGCAGTTATAAAGAGTAAAGCTTTGCTGTTTTCTTTCCATTCAGGCCTTAAGTTAGCTATACTGCTGTGCTGATTACCAATGAAATCTGATACTGAAATGCCAAAAGTGTTATAAACTGTTTCCTAGGAGCTGAAGATAAATTTCCACATCCAATTTCGTGGCAGGAAATATGACATCACTCTAAATATTTACTGTTCCTCTTTCATATAACGTATACTTTGTATTTTCACCCTCAGGAGCATCATGAATACTTAAAGGAACTATCTAGACAAAGAAACATATTATCATAAACTATGCCAAAAACAAACTATATAAACTTTATTTTGGTATTATTTTACTTTATTCCTACCTGGCAGCTGGAAATTATGACTTACCTCTATATGTAGGGTGTATTGAGTACATCATTTTCTTCTCAGTACACATCCGTCGCAAATAAATTTTTTTTTTTTTTTTTTTTTTTTTTTTTATCTGAAGGAGCCAGGATGCTGCTCTAAGACTGGCCAGCATGGTGGAGGAAACACCAGGTTCTGGTCCTGCCACCTACTGCCAGATTCTGGTAACTAAAATTGAACTTAGCCAATCACATTCCATGACGTCATTTCAAGCCAATCACATGCCAAGATTTCGTATGTGAGCCCGCGCATGGGCGGGAAAGTTTGAACTCAGAACTGATTCAGTTACACGATAGCTGCCCTTTGCGAAGGTTGTTCCCCAAGTTTCTTTGATGTAATTAAATAAACACACAAAGATAACACTGCCAGCCTTCACAGTTTTAGAAACCACGGGATACTGCTGAAAGAAGTAATGTGTCCTCAGTGCAACGTCGTGTGCAGCTACAGGGAGGACAAGAACATTTGGAGGTGCACCAGGAAATACCTTCTCCCCAAGACCAAGAAGAGAAGGTATTGTGCCTTCGAAACCACAGATTGTACAGGATCAGTCCAGTGAGGAGGACAGTTAAGGTACGTGATTAGGTTAGGTTAGGTTAGGTTGGTTAGGTTTAGTTAGGTTGGTTGGGTTAGATTAGGTAGATTAGGTTAGGTTCAGTTAATTTAGTAAAGTGATGGAGATTTATATAAATGGTGTGTAATATCTGTGTATTTCGGGTGCCGTTTAGGCCGATGTGGGTTGTTTCGAGTAATTCGGGAGCTGTTACTTTAGGTAGGTTGTCATTTACTTTCACGGGAGTTTCAGAATCCAATGTTTTATAGTGTTATTCATGTGATTCTGGTGGTCATTTTCATTGCAAATTACTCGTTTTCGTTGTATTTTCCTTATAACATTGGTATAGTGGGGGGGGGGTTACGGAAAACGAGTGATTTGCAACAGAAATGACTATCAGATTCACATGAAAAACACTATAAAACATTGCATTCTGAAACTCTTGAGAAAGTATGGCAGGGTGGGACTAAAGTAAAAATTTACCTTTATTTTTCTTATTCTTAACATATAGGAGGTATTTAGAAAATTGGATGCATATTGAAAAAAAAAAAAAACTTTTTCTCTAAGAAACATAATTAAATGCCATTGCATTCAATATTTTGGTTCCCCTTTCTCCATGAACCTTATTAATCACTTCATCAGAAACATAATACGTGCATTTCTTGTTGAAAAATAAGTTTAATTCATGTAGGGACGGGCATAGGGGCTTTGACGTTAAACATAGGGACACGTACTGTAGGGACTTTTGATTTCTTTAGGGATATTTGGACCAAAAATGAGTTTTCGGGTTGGCAACAGGATACCAGCGCAAGATTTCTCAGCTGCAGTGCGGCCATATTCATGCGTTCATCTCATACTACCAATATTAAATATACCGATGCCAGCCTACCCCTCCCCTGCCGTCGGATCGGGACTGGAGGATACAGCTTACTTCCAGCAATTCTCTGAGCAACATAATCACAATACATGACTTACCTTCATGTAATGGTGTCTGCATCTTCCACAATACGAAAAAACAGCCATCCAGTGTGTGTCCCAGTGAAATTCAACGGCATTATGCCACTGCATGCTGGCACATGCCGTACTGTTTATTTTAAGTCTCTATACTTCCACTGAAAAGACCATCACACTGCAGGCTAAGAAAGGATCGGAATCTCTTCCCGAATCTGTCCCGAGGCCGAATTGTCTTGTTATTGTTGTGACGGCGAATTGGCTTGACGACGAATTGTCCCGAAACTGTTGTTGTCAGCAATAAACGTGTACTTTTACCAAAAAAAAAAAAAAAACTGGTAAATGTACACTATGCAGCAGAAAGACCTTACCAGTTCAGTTTGCACTGTTTTCCTCCAGTTTGTTTTCTGTATTTTTCTCATTACTTTCAGGGTGATACATGACCTTCATCTTCTGGGTATAAAGGACCACAGTTGAGGACATGACCCACTGCCCTTCCTCAGCCGATGGTGCAGTGTCTTCGGTCACAGGCGGGTGAGCTGCCCTGACGATTGCAGGAATCTACACAGCAGGCGCATACCTTGTAGACGTGTATCAGGGTCACCAGAGCCACCACCAAGTAGCAGAGGGAGGCAGAGGTTTTCCTGCATAATTTTGTCCCCCGTGTTGTTATGATGTTCCTTAAGCCCTGCCTGTGAGTGGTTGTTTCTGGCATAGTGGAAGAGACTCAAATGTACCCAAATGCATTTACTTTTTCCATTTCATTTTTTTTTTTCTTTTTTTACTATTTTGGGTGTAAAAGTGATTTTTTGTGTTGTCATTGTATCCTACTTCTCTTTTGCTGTACTGACGATTGTTTTGTGGAGTGGATTTTGTTTCCAGTTTGAAATGAGGAAGGATGGAAGTTTAGAGGAGGAAGTGCAACAAGGACAAAAGGTTGCTGGTTCTTTGAAAGCAGTGATAAGAAACAGGGAAGTGAGCATGGAAGTGAAAAAGTTACTACATGACAGTATTGTGATACCAACTCTAACGTACGGAAGTGAAGCTTGGACGTTGTTGGAAGGACACAAATCAAGAGTGAGAGCAGTGGAAATGAGTTATTTAAGAGGAGCCTGTGGAGTCACATGGAGAGACAGGCTGACGAATGAGGATATAAAGGAGCGTTGTGGTGTTGATGTGGATGTGATAGGAAGCGTTATGAGGAACACACTGAGGTGGTTTGGCCATGTGGAGAGGATGGAGGGTGAAAGACTGACGAAGAGAGGTATGTGAGTGAGGTGGAGGGGGTAGGAGGGAGGGGGAGGCCGAGGATGAGATGGAGGGATGGGGTGGAAAGGTATATGAGAGAGGGGGGTGTGAGTTTGGAGCAGGGGAGTGAAATGGCGGGGGACAGGGCGACTTGGAGGCGATTTGTTTGTGGCCACCCCAAACAGGATTGAGGCGTCTGGCAATAGATAGATAGATCGATTATTATTTTTATAAATCCATCATCAAATCCTACATTGCCCCATGAGAAGCGTAGGAGCCCAGGGCTAGGCAGTTGGTCCTGACATTTAAGATGAGTGACCAGCCTCACTCATCCCTGAGTGGCATTACATGAGCAATGAATCCCAACCACCCCTTGGATTATTATTATTATTATTATTATTGTTATTAGTGGTAGGTGGTGGCTACTGTCATCCACTCACTTGATGTAGTGCTGCCTACTTCTTCCTTAGCATTTATCATTCTTTTTCTGTGCCTGTCCTCCTCTCTTCCTATTTCTCCCATCTTTCCTGTCACTTCTTATTACTTTTCTTTCCTTTTCAGGTGACTTTACATTGAGTGACAAGCCAAATGGTTTCCTGTAAGCCAAGAAACCATTTACAATGCTGGGTGGTAACCATATAATCAAACCATACGTGGGTTGGTGGAGGGTTAGTGCCCCTCCCTGTAAAACAAATAACTCAAAGTCAAATGGCCACCCCTTATGGGATGATGGCATCTGGCAATAAATAAAAAAAAATAAATTACAGTGTTGTTATTATCTATCGGATACGTTTATGTGAAGCTACAGAATTTGGTAAAAGTTTTTGGCATATTACATAGACCCAGGATTCCGGGGTCTTGAATGATGAGTGAATGGAAGCGTGGCCTATTGGACTGGGCAAACTTGGGCCGTCTGGACGTTGCTACTCCTCACCATGTCCTAGGGTGGGAAAGGAGGTCCGGATGATGATGATGATGATGATGATTATTATTATTATTACTTATTTTTTATAATTATTATTTATTATTATTATTATTATTATTATTATTGTACATCTAACTCTTCTACTCCATACAGCACATAACCTGAGGCCCAGCAGTTCCCCTTGCACACGACAGATGGCCTCACACACCTCTTTCCTTTATAAGTACCATATCTCAGTAAGTACAGTATTTGTAATAGGGAAATATGGCAGAGGCAACTACTGTATATTAGTGTATATGGGTGGGTCAGAATTACATATACAGTACAGGTATTATTATTATTATTGTTGTTATTATTATTATTATTATCATTACTATTACTGTTATTATTATTATTATTATAATTATTATTATTATTGTTTTGTGGTAGATGAGGGCACTCACTCAGTATAGTGCTGCTTTGGGTGTCTGCCCATTCCCTCCTTCCTCTTCTGTCTTTCTTTCCTTCATTCTTTCCTCTTCCTTCTGCCTACGGGTGACTTTACACTCCCTCTTCTGTCTTTCTTTCCTTCATTCTTTCCTCTTCCTTCTGCCTACGGGTGACTTTACACTCCCTCTTCTGTCTTTCTTTCCTTCATTCTTTCCTCCTCCTTCTGCCTGTGTGTGACTCTACACTGAGTGACAAGCCAAATGGTTTCCTGTACACCAGGAAAGCATTTACTACGCTGGGTGGTAACCATAAAACCAAATTATGGTGCCTGGTGGTTTAGTGGGTAATTGCGGCGCTCCAATCGGATTGAGCCAGTGAAGGTTTATATCCAAGGGATGGTTGGGGTTTATTGCTCATGTAATGCCACTCAGGGATGAGTGAGGCTGGTCACTCTCATCTTAAATGTCAGGACCAACTTGCCTAGCCCTGGGCTCCTACACTCCTCATGGGGCAACGTAGGATTGGATGATGGATGGATGGATCTGCATATTATCTCCATTGTATCTACATATTATCTGTTGTATGTATAATTTTTCTGCCTTTTACCTATTGGATATTTTATATACAGTAATCTCTTAATTATCCAGATGACCACTACCCAGACCATCCACTACCCAGACCCTGTCACCTGGCTGTTGCAAACCGTTATTCATACAGTTTTTCCCACTAGCCGGACAAAACGCTGGCGTCCGTTTGGAAATTACGATCACACAAAAAATTTCCACCAGGACCAGCAGGAATAGCCGGTGGTGCTGCTGTGTCTGGCTTTTTTTTTTTGCCTTCAGATAACAGAGGAAGGAAAAACAAATGACCTGCTGCCTCATAACAAAGATCCTTAACCCCTTTGAGCTCTGTTGATGGCAAGTGTAGTCAGAATGAAGGATGAATTTGACTAGTAACCAAGGAGACTCATTCCTGCCTCATAACAAAGATCCATAACCCCTTTGAGCTCTGTTGATGGCAAGTGTAGTCAGAATGAAGGATGAATTTGACTAGTAACCAAGGAGACTCATTCCTGCCTCATAACAAAGATCCGTAAACCCCTTTCAGCTCAGGTGATGGCAAGTGTAGTCAGAATGAAGGATAAATTTGACTAGTAACCAAGGAGACTCATTGCTAAACAAAGCTTTGTAACCCCTTTCAGCTGAGTTGATGGCCAGGTGTAGTCAGAGTGAAGGATAAATTGGACTAGTAACCAAGGAGACTCACACCTGGTATTTTCCATCTCTGTTTCCCCCACAGGAGCATATATAAGTAAAAGCTCCCTAACAAATTTTCCTAAGTGATTTATTTTGCTTATTACACCTCACTGTCCTGTGCTACATAAATCCTTCCTATATCACCAAAGCTCCCTAACACCTTTTCGTAAGTGATTTATTTTGCTTATTACACCATACTGTCCTGTGTTACATAAACCTATCCTATATCACCAAAGCTCCCTAACACCTATTCTTAAGTGATTTATTTTGCATGTTACACCATACTGTCCTGTGCTACATAAATCCTTCCTATATCACCAAAGCTCCTTAACACCTATTCTTAGGTGATTTTGCTCA
>NC_137067.1:23953306-24000806 GCF_032717465.1 Coenobita brevimanus | reverse complement strand
CATTTATATGTCATGATCACATGGCCTCTTCTTCCTCTCTCTTCTGATGTTGGTAACTGTAGTATATCAAGTCTTTCTTTGTAGCTAAGATCTCTCAGGCTTGGTACCCATCTTGTGGCTGCTTTTTGTACCTTCTCAACCTTCTCAACATGCTTTTTTATGTATGGGTGCCGCACTACTGCTGGATATTCAAGTGTTGGCCATAAGAATGATGTCATTATCTTCATTATCACTGCCTCCATGATGGATGTCAAGGCAACGCTCATAATCGCTAAGAAGTTATACAAGTTCCTTACTTTTTCATTTATATGGTCTTCTGGTGATAGTCTGTTGGTAGGTCGGGACACTCACCCTCCACTCACTCGATGTAGTGCCACTCTTGGTTGGCCTCCCTTTCCTCTCTTAACTCCTGTTTTCCTCTTCTGTCTTACTTTCTTTCATTCTTTCCTCTTCCTTCTGCCTATGGGTGACTTTACACTGAGTGACAAGCCAAATGGTTTCCTGTACACCAGGAAACCATTTACTATGCTGGGTGGTAACCATATAACCAGATTATGGCGCCTGGTGTTTTAGTGGGTAATTATTGCACTCTAATCGGATTGAGCCGGTGAAGGTTTATATCCAAGGGATGGTTGGGGTTTATTGCTCACATAATGCCACTCAGGGATGAGTGAGGCTGGTCACTCTCGTCTTAAATGTCAGGACCAACTTGCCTAGCCCCGGGCTCCTATGCTGTTTATGGGGAAACATTGAGTTCAGTGATGAATGAATGAATGAAAAAATCATTCTTCTTGTCAGATACTTTGTAGTGCCAGGCAGGCCTCCTGACACTCTTGCCAGATTTTACTGCATGGCATTTTTCTGCACTGTGGGGGCACTCACCATCCACTCACTCGATGTAGTGCTGCTCTCGGGTACCTACCCGTTCCTTTCCCTCTTCTTTCTTTCCTTCCTTTTCTTTCTTTCTTTCCTTCATTCTTTCCTCATCCTTCTGTTTACAGGTGACTCTACACTGACTGACAAGCCAGATGAGGGGAGGCAGTTGATATGAACAGATCAGTAATAACAGTACACAAGACAGAGGAACAAAATAAAGAATAAAAAAATTAGATATAACTGAAATTAGCATTATCATGAAAATTATAAATAAAGCAATAGATAGAGTGTGTGTGAGTGAGTTGGAGGGGGAGAGGGAGGAGGAGGCCAAGGATGAGATGGATAAAGGGAAGGGGAGGCCAAGGATGAGATGGATGGTGGAGAGGGAGGAGGAGGCCAAGGATGAGATGGACGGGGGAGAGGGAGGGGGAGGCCAAGGATGAGATGAAGGGATGGAGTGGAGAGGAATATGAGAGAGGGGGGTGTGAGCTGGGAGCAGGGCAGTGAAATGACAGGGGACAGGGCGACATGGAGGTGATTTGTTTGTGGCCATCCATTATGGGATGAAGGTGTCTGGCAATAGATAGATAGATATAACACTCATTTCTCTCATTTTATTTTTCAAGTCACGTCTGCTGACATTATTTTCAATATTTTTTTTTTCACCTCTATTGTCAGTACCTCATTCCTCTTTTTTTTTTTTTTTTTTTTTTTTTTTTTATTGCCTCTCATATTGTAATTCCCTTTTAATCTCTAAGAATTCATCCATTAACTTCTTGACTCTTTCTGCTAACCTTGTAAATATTCCACATCCACCAAGTCACAATAGAAGGGATCCATTTTACAGTTCTCTCTCTCTTCCAGTTTGTCTGAGAATGCCAGCGTTGCAGTCTTATGCTCATTTTTTTTTTTTTTATAACAGAACAGACGAAGGAAAAACAAATGAATAAAAAAAAAAAAATCCATGCACCATATTTCTAGTGTCCTCCATGCACAGAAAATCTGTAACAGTTGGACTTGAACAGCTGTGGGTTGAAGTTTGGAGGGAAACAACTCTGGGGAAGCGAGTTTCAGAGAGATGCAGTTCAGGGAATGAAAGAATTATGGTAGGCAGAAGTTGTGCAATATGGTTGAGTGACATTCCAGTCATGAGCGCTACCAGATGCCCGTGTAGCACGAGGGAAGGCATGGAGAGGTGGCATCATGGACGCAACTTCGTCTAAGCATTTGCCATAAAAGTATCTGTAAAATAATGCAAGGGAGGCAACATTCCTTCTTACTTGCAGGGGAGGTAGTTTATATGTAATGGCAGGGTTGTTAATGATTCTAACAGCTTTATTCTGAATTTTGTCCAGTTGTTTTAATATAACGCTAGTCAGCCAGCTGCTTGTTGCTGCTGTCACCCGTTGCATGTTTGTCACTCATTTATCTTTTTCTGGCTGCTGCTGCTACATAAAACACACCAGTTTAGTGAGCCTGTTTTGCCTTAGTCACCCATTTTGCAATAGGGACAGGAGCTTTTTTTTTTTTTTTTTTTTTAAATGCTAGGAAGAAGGAACCAAAGGCCGGGAGCCTGCAAACTGTTCCTTCTAAGAAAAACAGCAACAACAGCTTGACCAATTTATCTATCTGTCTATTGTTAGACACCCCAATCCCACAAGGGGTGGCCACAAACAAATCGCTTCCATGTCACCCTGCCCCCTGCCATTTCACTGCCCTGTTTCCAGCTCACACCTCCCTCATATACCTCTCCACTCCATCCCTCCATCTCATCCTTGGCCTCCTCCTCACGTACACTTTCCTCGTCAGTCTCTCACTCTCCATCCTCTCCACATGGCCAAACCACCTCAGTGTGTTTCTACTAACACTTTCCATCACTTGACCAATACTGCAAATAACACACTTAGCCAGCTGGTGATGTGCCCATTGTTGATGCCGGAGCACCATCTGGCATCTGTCCTGTCTGACTGCTTGTGTGTGTACTTGTCTGTGTGTGTACCAATGTCTCTGTGTGTACCTCTGTCTGTGTGTATGTGTGTATATCTGTTGTACATATTATACATATTGCTGTGTATGTTACATCTCCTTGTGTGTGCATCTGTGTATGTATGTGTGTGCATATCTGTCTGTGTGTATGTGTGTGCATCTTTTGAACATATACTGCATATTGCTGTGACATACGTACATCTCCATGTGTACCGGTACCCTTCCCGATGTGTATGTGTGTATGTATGTGTCTGCAGCTCTGTCTGTGTGTACCTCTGTTACCATGTACAGTCTTTATGTACGTCAGTCTTCATGTACGTTTTCTTGTTGCAGTGTGATAGTACTTCATACACAGAGAGGAAGACAGTATGTGCGTATATTTGTATCTGTGTGTACCGTACCTCTCTCTCTTGGTGTACATGTTTGTCTCCATGTGTACCCCTTTATGTACCTCTTTCTATTCATGTGCATCTCCATGTGTACATGTGCCTTCATGTACGTTTTCTCATTGCAGTGTGCCAATGCAGCAACATGGACACACTTGCAACAGGGAGAGGAGGAGATTGTGTGTATATATGTATGTATGTGTGTATATGTGTATATATGTATGTATGTGTGTATATGTGTATATATGTATGTATGTGCTTATATGTGTGTGTATCACTGTCTGTCTGTTCATGTGCACCTCCATGTGTACATATGCCTTCATGTACGTTTTCTCATTGCAGCGTGCCAATGCAGCAACATGGACACACTTGCAACAGGGAGGCCGGCCGGTGCAATGGCCACACCAAGGATCAGGCTGCTGGGACTATCTATCTGTTTATCTGTCATGGTGGGTGTGTATCTATCTGGGTGTCTATCTATCTATCTATCTATCTATCATTGTCTAATTATGTAGGAGAGCCATTGCAAGGATCAGGCTTCTGTCACTATATCTATCTGTTTATCTATCATGGTGGCTGTGTATCTATCTGGCTGGCCATCCATCTATCTGTTTATCTATCATGGTGGCTGTGTATCTATCTGGCTGGCCATCCATCTATCGGCATCATTATACAAAATCTTCCACAGCTATACCCACTAATGTTTAATAATATTCAGCTTTGTGTGTGTGTGTGTGTGTGTGTGTGTGTGTGTGTGTGTGTGTGTGTGTGTGTCCGACTCTGGGCATAGGCTTTACAGCCTGCTGTCATACACCTCTACATGTCACCACTTTGGCGCTAACACCCACCATCCATATTAAATACATGTTAGGGCTGTCTCATACAGGACTGGTGTAGTGGTATTAGCAGGGGTATTTTTATGGCACTAACACCCACCATCCATACTGAATACATGCTAGGGCTGTCTCATACAGGACTGGTGTATTGGTATTAGCAGGGGTATTTTTATGGCGCTAACACCCACCGTCCATACTGAATACATGCTAGGGCTGTCTCATACAGGACTGGTGTATTGGTATTAGCAGGGGTATTTTTATGGCGCTAACACCCACCGTCCATACTGAATACATGCTAGGGCTGTCTCATACAGGACTGGTGTAGTGGTATTAGCGGGGGTATTTTTATGGCACTAACACCCACCGTCCATATTGAATACATGCTAGGGCTGTCTCATACAGGACTGGTGTAGTGGTATTAGCGGGGGTATTTTTACGACATGTCGGCGGGTCTTCTGGTAGATCAGTAAAGTATGTTTTTATTAAATTCAAATCCTTAAACTGTTCCCTGCCCCAGCGGGGATTTGAACCTGGGTCCGGTAGGACTGCAGGCCACCTCTCTACCAACTGAGCCAGCGCCTCCTTGAACATGCTTGGGGTTTCATTCACTCGGGACTTATCTTGGAAAGATCATATTACATCTCTTGTAAAATCTGCTTCCAAGAGATTGGGTGTGCTAAGCCGACTCCGCTCTTTCTTTACCCCTGCACAATTGTTGACTCTATACAGGGGTTTTTATCCGCCCGTGTGGAGTACAACTCTCATGTGTGGGGAGGCTCCCCACATACAGCTCTTCTCAATAGGGTGGAGTCAAAGGCTTTTCGTCTCATTAACTCTCCTCCTCTTACTGACTCCCTTCAACCTCTGTCTCTTTGCCGCACTGTTGCATCTTTATCTCTTTTCTATCGCTACTTTAATAGTCACTGCTCCTCTGAACTGTCTGCATGCATTCCTCCACCTCTACGACGGATGCGTAGCACCCGTCTGGCAGCAAACTCTCATCCCTTTTCTGTCCAACTCTGTAATGCAAGAGTTAACTGTTACTCCCAGTCCTTCATTTATGCAACAGGTCAACTCTGGAACTGTCTTCCTCCGTCTGTATTTCCTACTGCCTATGATCTCCAGTCTTTCAAACGCAGTGTGTCCAGGCATCTCAAAATGATCGGATCTTGAATTTGGCTCTCTCTTGTATTTTGTTTTTCTCTTGGAGGGAACTGTTACTGCGGGCTCATGGCCTTTGGTTCCTTCTTCCTCGCATAAAAAAAAAAAAAATTCTCATGAAGTAGGAGAGTCATTGCAGGGATCAGGCTACTGTGACTCTATCTATCTGTTTATCTATCTGTCAGGGTGGTTGTGTATCTATCTGGCTGGCTGTCTATCTATTTGTCTATCATTATCTATCTATCTATCATTTTTGTATTATGTAGGAGAGCCATTGCAAGGATCAGGCTGCTGAGTACTGTATATCTATCTGTTTATCTATCAGGGTGGTTGTGTATCTATCTGGCTGTCTATTTATCTATCATTCTCTTATTATGTCGGAGGGCCTTTGCAGGGATCAGGCTTCTGTGACTGTCTATCTGTTTATCTATCAGGGTGGTGGTGTATCTATCTGGGTGTCTATCAACCTATCATTCTTTAATTTCAACATTGGCCAGTCACAGCTGCATCCCGTCAGTTCTGTTCAAAATCTGGGTGTTTATTTTAATTCAAATTTAAAATACAAAGAACATATTAATCAGGTTGTAGGAGGGTGTAACTTGCATATCAGAAATCTGTACTCTGTGAGAAATTTGGGTGTTTATTTTAATTCTAAGCTAAATTACAAAGAACATATTAATCAGGTTGTAAGAGGGTGTAACTTACATATCAGAAATCTGTACTCTGTGAGATATCTGGGTGTTTATTATAATTCAAATTTAATATACAAGGAACATATTAATCAGGTTGTCAGAGGGTGCAACTTGCATATCAGAAATCTGTACTCTGTGAGAAGATTCCTGAATAGACGGTGCCTCTTAACATTGGTCCATGCAGTGGTCTTGTCTCGTGTTGATTATTGTAATTCACTGTGGGTTGGTCTTCCAAATAATATACTAACAAAAGTTCAGTCTGTGTTGAACAGGGCGGCACGGCTTATCTTTGGTCTCCCCCCGAGAACCTCAACTACCCCGTTGCTGATTGAGTTGCATTGGTTACCAGTAAAGGCTGGAATTGAATTTAAACTGTGTCTTATTACATTCAAGGTTCTTAAATTTGGTGAACCCAAGTATCTTGCTGAATTGTTAAAACTCCCATCGACACGCCCGGGTGTGATGTTACGCAGTGAAGATGATTCCTTGCGTCTTGATGAGCCAGGAACCATTCACCAGTCATCTTTGTAGGATTGGTCTTTTGTGTATACAGCCATTCACCAGTCATCTTTGTAGGATTGGTCTTTTGTGTATACAGCCATTCACCAGTCATCTTTGTAGGATTGGTCTTTTGTGTATACAGCCATTCACCAGTCATCTTTCTCTGATCGTTCTTTTGCATATAGAGCCCCTAGATTATATAACAGATTGCCATTGTCCATAAGACAACTGTCTACTGCTGAATCCTTTAAGAGACAGCTGAAAGCCTTTCTTTTTTCAAAATGCTATGACCTGGAGAGAGGTACTATGACGGAGGATTATAGAGTTTAATTATTGCCACTTTCATGTATATATGGCTGGCGAATGGCTGGGAGAAGGAGGGAGGTGAGAAGACAGGAAGAAATCAGTAGGATAGAAGTTGCTGAAGCAATGAAGAAAGTTAAATCGGGGAAAGCCCCAGGAATTGATGGAGTGTGTGGTGAAATGCTGAAGCATGGGGGAGAGACAGTAGTAGAATGGATGTGGAAGATGTGCAGATTGGCCTGGGAGGAAGGTAGAGTCCCGGAGGATTGGAAGTCAGGTATAATTATTCCCTTGTACAAAGGAAAAGGGGAAAAAGAAGTGTGTGTGGTAATCATACGGGCATTTGTCTTCTTAGTATAATACGAAAAGTGTACGGTAGGATACTTATTGACAGAGTAAGAAAAAGAACAGAGAAATTAGTTGGAGAAGAACAGGGAGGCTTTAGGAAGGGAAGAGGTCGTGAAGATCAGATATTCATTCTTAGATTTTTAGTGGAAAAGTTTCTAGAGAAGGGAAAGAAGTTGTATGCGGCTTTCATGGATTTGGAGAAAGCATATGACAGGGTGGATAGACAAGGATTGTGGAAAGTGTTAAGAATATATGGAGTAGATGGGAAGTTGTTGAATGCTGTGAAGAGTATGTACGATGGTGCGAAGGCTGCAGTGCGTGTGGATGGTGAACTAAGTGAATTTTTCTCTTTGAAAGTTGAGTTGAAACAGGGATGTGTCATGTCTCCATGGTTGTTCAATCTGTGCATGGATGGGGTAATAAAAGAGGTACAAGGTAGGGTAGTGGATGTTGGAGTGGCCCTGGTGAGAGAGGATAGTGTTTGGAAACTCCCTGTACAGTTGTTTGCAGATGATACTGTGTTGTTGAGTGAAGACGAAGGGGAGCTGCAAGGCTTGGTGGATGAGTTTGGGAGAGTGTGTAAGAAACGGAATCTAAAGGTGAATGTAGGGAAGAGTAAAGTGATGGTCTTTGAGAGGGGTGAAGTCATTGAATGTACAGCGAGGTTGGATGGTGAGGAATTGGAAAATGTGAGTACGTTTAAGTACTTGGGTAGTGTGATGAGTAAGGATGGAGGTTTGAAGGGTGAAGTGCTTGAAAGGATACAGCAGGGAAGAAAGGTTGCTGGTTCTTTGAAAGCAGTGATAAGAAACAAGGAAGTGAGCATGGAAGTGAAAAAGTTACTAGATGACAGTATTGTGATACCAACTCTAACGTATGGAAGTGAAGCTTGGACGTTGTTGGAAGGACACAAGTCAAGAGTGAGAGCAGTGGAAATGAGTTATTTAAGAGGAGCCTGTGGAGTCACATGGAGAGACAGGCTGACGAATGTGGATATAAAGGAACGTTGTGGTGTTGATGTGGATGTGATAGGAAGCGTTATGAGGAACACACTGAGGTGGTTTGGCCATGTGGAGAGGATGGAGGGGGAAAGACTGACGAAGAGAGTGTATGTGAGTGAGGTGGAGGGGGGAAGAGGGAGGGGGAGGCCGAGGATGAGATGGAGGGATGGGGTGGAGAGGTATATGAGAGAGGGGGGTGTGAGTTGGGGGCAGGGCAGTGAAATGGCGGGGGACAGGGCGACTTGGAGGCGATTTGTTTGTGGCCACCCCAAACGGGATTGAGGCGTCTGGCAATAGATAGATAGATAGAGATGTATATATGATGTAGCTTGTATTATATACAAGAAATGTCACAATTCTTGTAATTGTAAAAATAATGTATGGGTGTCGAGCGCTAGTGAATTCCCAAAAGGACGAACTGGTGCTTTTGAGAAACAAAAGGCCAGATTATTATTATTATTATTATTAACCCTTAATGTCCTTTTGTCATCATCATCATCATCATCATCATCATCCGGACCTCCTTTCCCACCTTAGGGCAGGGTGAGGATCTGTCCTTTTGTACGTTATTTCAATCATTCTAATACTCATGGGGCAACATAGGATTGGATGATGAATGAATGAATGAATGAATAATACTATCACCACACTCTTCCTAAAAAATATATAAAATCCTATTACCCAGCTGTATCCAAAAATAAATAGCTAAGGACTAGGGAGCTTGCTTAATTGATGAGAATACAAGCCATGTGTACAGTACCATGGCTCACCTCAGTTTGGGGATTCCTTCAGAAAAAGGATGGCATCATTTGAATTGTGTGATTAAATCTTTCAGTAACTTCATATATTGTTTTCACTTCATTCAGCTAGATATGAAATCGGGACTGGTGGTCAGCATCCCCTGAAAGGAGGATGGTGATCTGAGGATCACTTAAAAATATGTGTCTGTAGACAAGAAAGCAGGGAAGGAATAATAGATCAGGTAAATGAGACAGCCTTGGGTAGTAGTGGGCAGTGGTGTTTAGCACAGGAGGCAGTCCAGCACCTGAGGCCCAGTGATGGGTTTTGCTGACCTCGCTCAGCACTTTTCTTTCTCTTGATGTATGAATGGTGGGAGTTTGTGACCATAAACAGAAGAACATTGATATATGCAGAAATAAACTGGTAAGGAACGGTGCTTGGGTGTCTCCCCAACCAGTGGGAATATGACTTATTCTTTTACTTAGTCACACTTGTGTGGGAGCTGACTATTGGGCCAACTGGTCTACTGTACAGTAATATAGTAATGGTGCTTCTTTGGTGGGTGACGGGAGGTTGGAAATACAGTTGTGCAAAATAATATGAAGGTGGAACTAGCAAAGGACTGAGGTAAGTGAATGTGGAGGTAACTGGAGTGAGGTAAGTTGCCTAAAGAATATAATAATACTGCTCCAAGAGTAGCCCCATACAGCAAGAGAATTGGGCACTCCTTGAAAAGTACTGTATAACCAAAGAAGCTTTAAGGTATTGCAAACACCATATAAATGAAGATCTGTCATAAGCTGCCAAAATATGATGTAGAACCAGTAGAGAACATCCCAGTACAGGTAAGAGGAGGGAAGGAGACTGGTGAAAAGGAGGAGATTGAGAGATGGCAGAAGGGGCAGGAAAGGAATGCATTAATGAAAAAAAAATGAGGAAAGAAAAGTGAAGAAAGGAAAGATAGGAGGAAATGGGGCAGAAAAAGAATGCAGTAATGAAAAAAAGGGGAAAGGAAAGAAAGGAAAGATGGGAGAAGGGCAGGAAAGGCAGCCTTACAGAGGAGAAGAAAAGGAAGGAGAGATGGGGCAAAAAAGGAATACGGAAAGTTAACCGGAGAGGAAAATGAGACAGGGAGGAGGCAGAGAAGGAACACAAGAATTCTCATGAGAAGGAAAATATTAGGAAAGATGGGAGGTTAAGAGATGGATGGGGAAAAGGAAAGAAAATGGCAGCAGATATTTATTAAAAAATAGTCTCATCTCACAAGGAAGGGAAAATATAAGTAGAGTATTGAGGGAGAGAGAGAGATCCCTTTCTTCCATCGCGATACAAGTGGGCTTTCTCATTCATCCAGCCAGGCCGTATCTTAGGCCTGTTATGGCTGCTCCTTCATTTATCCTGCTTCCTCTCCCTCCTGATATGACTCCGGAGATGAAAGGAGGGATGAAGGAGGAGTGGAGGTGAGAGGGAGGCTTGGGAGAGATGGAAGGAAGCAAAGGGTGGCAAAATAGGAGGGTCGCGATAGGAACTTGCGTAGCATCAGACGACTGTTCCACGTGCTCTCTCTCTTGGGAAATAACTGAAGAAATCAAGGAATGGAGGAGTAATGAAGGCTTTGGTTAGGTGGAGGGAGTGAGGGAAAAGGTGAAGGAGAAAAGAAAGGCGGAGAGATGAAAAGACTTGTGTAGAGTTGGACATGTTGACATTGTAATTTGTAAGTGCTGCCCTCTCGCGGCGATGACAGCGTTGACAAAGGGAAATTAAGGGGGAAAACCGCTAAATTGGCAACTCTGCCGCTGGAGGGGATGGGTGTAGTTCGATTGACTGATTTAAAAACCAAGATATGAGAAGAGAATGAGTGAATGACCTAGGTGCGGAGAGAGAGACTAACCAATATATCGCCGACTACCCTCCCCTTCCTCCTCTCATAACTTTTTCTTTCATCTTCCATCTTCTTATTCTCCTTCATCCCCAACTCTTCCTTCATCCTTCATCCTCTTCTTTCCTTCTCTGTGTCTCTTAGTCATTTACCTTTCATTCCCTTCCTCTGTTTTATCCTCATCCCTTCATCTTTCATCCTCTTCATCTCTCTCTCAGTCTCTTCGTCTTACATCATTATTGGCCTTCTCTCTCTCTTCCTTCACCTTTCATCTACTTCTTCTCCACCTCTCCACTTCCTTCCTGTCCCCTCTTCTTCCTCTTTCTTTCTCTTCCTATTTGCTTCTCTCAATTCCTCTCTTCTTTTGTCCTATTTCCTTGATATTTCTCTCCCTCTCTCTTTCTTTCCCTCTTCTTTTCCTTGATATTTCTCTCCCTCTCTCTTTCTTTCCCTCTTCTTTTCCTTTGTCTCCTCTTCTTTTTCTTCTCTTCTCTCTCTCCCTCTTCTTTTTTTCTCTCGTCTTTCCCTCTTTCTTCTTTTAGTTCTTTCTTTTTCCTCTCTTTTTGTCCTCTTTCTCCCTTTCTTTTTATCATCTTTTTTCTTTTCTTTTCTCTCCCTCTCCCTTTCCATCCCTCTTTGTCTTTCCCTCTTTCTTTCTGCTTTTAGTCCTTTCCTCTTCCTCTCTTCTTGTCCTCTGTCTCCAATTTTTCTTCTTTTTTCTCTACTTCCCTTCTCTCTCTCCCTCTCTCTTTCTTTCTCTCGTTGTCTTTCACTCCTTTTTGTCCTATCTTTTTCCTCTTTTCCTCTGTCTCCCCTTCTTTTTCTTCTTTTTTTCCCTCCTCTCTCTCTGTCTCTTTCTTCCCCTCTTTGTCTTTTCCTCTTTCTTTCTGCTGTTAGTCCTTTCCTCTTCCTCTCTTCTTGTCCTGTCTCCACTTTTTTTCTTTTTTCTCTTTTCTCTTCTTCCCTTCTCTCTCCCTCTCCCTTTCTCTTCCCCTCGTTGTCTTTCCCTCTTTCTTCTTTTTGTCCTATCTTTTTCCTCTCTTCGTCTGTCTCCCCTTCTTTTTCTTCTTTTTTTCCTCTTCTCTCTCCCTTTCTTTCCCTCGTTGTCTTTCCCTCTTTCTTCTTTTAGTCCTTTCTTCTTCCTCTCTTGCTGTCCTGTCTCGCCTTCCTTTTCCTTTTCTCCTTGTCTTTCCCTCATCTTCCCCTGTCTTCTTTCTGTCTCTCCTGTCGTCTCCTTTTTCCTGTCTTTATCATCATTGCTTTCCCTTTCTTAAGCTTGTTTAATTAGAAAGCAAGTTGTTTAAGTGTAAGGCTGGGTTATCTAAAAAAAGATAGCAGTGTTTGTGTGGTGAGTGTGTCCATGTAACTAGGCACGGTAACTTGTATGTCTCTCTCTCTCTCTCACACACACACACACACACACACACACACACACACACACACACACACACACACACACACACACACACACACACACACACGTACGTTTCCTCTCTCTCTCTCTCTCTCTCTCTCACACACACACACACACACACACACACACACACTTTTTTTTTTTTCTCTCTCTCTCTCTCTCTCTCTCTCTCTCTCAAAATCGTCATGGGGATGAAGGGTTTAAGGTAGTGTTGGTAGCGGCAGGCGATATTATTCAGCAAGAGAGAGAGAGAGAGAGAAACCATCGTGGAGGAGAGGGGGGGGGAGAGTATCCATTAACACCTTTATTTCGGCGACTTGTTTTTTCTCTACGTTACCTCCACACGATTTTATTTAGCCCGGGAAATTCCTGGGGGTCTTCTTCCCCTCTCCCTCCCCCACTTCCTCCTTCCCTCCTCCTCCTCCCTTCCCCTCTTCTCCCTCCTCTTCCTCCTCTTCTTTTTCGCTTTTCTCCTCTTCTTCCTCCTTTTCCTCTTACCTTTCCTCCTCTTCTTTTTCTTTCTCCTTCCTCAGATTCCTCTTCCTATACTTGTTCTTCCTCTTCCTCCTCTTCTTTTCTTCCCCTTCCTCTTCACCCTCTTCCTTTGCCTCTTCCTCTTCCTCGTCTTCTTCCTCTTCCTCATATTTGTTCCTCTTATTCCTCTTCCTCTTCCTCTTCTTCCTCTTCCCGTTCAGTTTCTTCCTCTTCCTCTTCCTCGTTTTCATTTTTCTCATCTTCCTCTTCGTTGCCTTTCTCTTCCTGTTCTTCCTGTTCTTTCTTTTCCTGTTCCTCTTCCATATCCTCTTCTTTCTCTTCCTTTTCCTCTTTTCTTCCTCATCCCTTTTTTCCCCTTCCTCTTTCTGTACCTCCCTTTCCTCTTCTCACTCTTCATCTGGTTCTTCCCCTTCCTCTTGTCCTTTCTCTTCCTCTTCTTGTTCCTCTTCCCTTTCCTCCTCTTCTTCCTCATCCTTCTCTTCTTCATATTCATCCTCTTCCTCCTCCTCTTCCTCTTCCTCTTCCCCTTTTCTTCCTCTTCCTTTTTTCCCTCTTCTTCCTCTTCCTCTTCTCTTGTTCTTCTTTTTTCCTTCTTCTCTTCCTCTTCCCTCCTTCCTCTTCTCATTCTTCATCTTCTTCCTCTACTTCCTCCTCTTCCTATACCTCTTCCTCTTCTTCCTCATTCCTCCTTCTCTTCCTCTTTCTACTCATTTTGTTCCTCCTCCTCCTCCTCCTTCTCCTCCTCCTCCTCTTCATTTTCCTTTTCTTCTTCCTTCATCTTCTTTCTTTTTCTATTTTCGTCTTTCTTCCTTCTCTTTCTGTTTTCTTTTCTTGTTTCTTTCTCCTTCTTTTCAATCTAATTTCTTCTCCTTCTCCTTTCTTCTTTCATTCTTCTTTTTCTTCCATTTTTTTCCTCTTTCTCTCGCATTTCTTTTTTCTTGAATGAAGTACAAACTTTAGTATGAATGAATTTAAAGGTCTACAACGTAAACAATGCCGTAACGGGTAAATTTAAAAACATAATTATGAATGAACATAACGTAAACAAAGGGTGAGAAAACATGAATGAGTGACAACAAAATCTCTTTAATTGTAGCCTAAATCATTTCAGTCACATTTAACTCACCTCAGAAGCGTTTATATATGTCTTACCACATTATTGCACACTGTAGAAGCATTAACGTACAGTAATCAAACGGAAATTTGTTAAAATAGTGAACTTTGAGAACGTGTTTTGAATGGACCGGCCGCCAACTCGTATTGCCATATGGTTATATTTGCATGCATTTTGATTCACGAAAAGCTGGTGTATTTGAAATTATGGGCAAAAAAAATTATACTAGCGTGGTTAAGCATTATGGTATAGAAAAACTGGAATGAACTCCTCTTTCAGTACATTTGAATAGCACCGAAATAATTCCAAAATAATTATATTACTAGAAATGTCGGGTAACTTCTCGGGCTCGCTAACATCGGCGGTGCCGAGTTGATTTTTTAGGCAATTTTTTCAGACTTAATAGTGTGATATTGCACAAAACCCTTGGCCTATTGCGGACATTAATTATTTGCTATGTTTTATATGCTATAAGAGATACGTAACTGCCTTTCTCGTTGAAGAAATAATAGCACAGATTTAATATCCTGTCGACCTCTTGCATGTTACTGTTGCAGCTCTGCGACAAATTGTCTTTAGACTAATTTACATTTAAAACATTGTATACATATAAATGGGATTGACAAGGCATAAAATCTTAGTACAGTGAGGACGCTGACTGGTTGTAGAATTTATATTAGGAAGGAGGTTTGTGTGTTTGCTACGTTAATATAGAAATAATTGGACAAATTTCTCCTATTTGCTATATTTAGCATGTTTTCTATTCATCACATGATTCTCCCACGAACCCGGCGGAACCTCAGTCGCATGATCCCTAACTCGAGAGGGGGTTGTTGTTCACCGATGTAGGATGTAATTGCCGCAGTGACTACAACTACCAGCCTCATACTAAGTAGTAGAGGCTTTGCAACACTTCCTCCATAAGAATTTAGTCTCTACAATAATCCTGAATAAAATCTTGTCTATTTCTGATCCAAATAGAAGCTGTAGGCCTCATCGTTTGTATTTTTTTAGGGTATGTGTCCGTTTAGTGCCTCGCGCGGCGATGACAGGCAGGCAATGTGATGGAGGTGACATTGTAAGGTGCTGCGATGCGTTGACAGACAGTCGCTTCTCTACCGCGGGGGTGGGTAGACGATGCTTGCCAGCGGGAAGGTTGATGTGGAGGGCGGAGAAGGGAATGACCTAGGACCGGACAGGGTACGAGAGAGGGATGGAGGAGGAAGAGAGGTAATAAAGAGAGAAGTGGAAAGAGGAGGAAGTCGGGAGAAGGGCAGTGGCAGAGAGGGGGGAGGGGAGGTGGATTGGATTTTTTAAAAATTAGGGCTGAAGTACAAACACCTTAAAACAAGAGGATCAACCATATTTAGCCACATTTTCTCTAACACACACACACACACACACACACACACACACACACACTACGTTCCTTTTACACAACCATCACATCTAACACCACTTCTACCTTCTTCATCCCCTACCACTGTCATCTACAACTACACACACACACACACACACACACACACACACACACACACACACACACACACACCACACACACACACACACACACACACACACACACACACACACACACACACACACACACACACATTTACTAACATGCATACCCAAACCTTCACTCACACAGGCTCACTATGGACTTGGCCATCCCTTCACACTCAGTATCCCTCCCCGACACACACACAGGCTCACCTGCGTACACACAGACAGCTCAACACACACACACACACACACACACACACACACACACACACACACACACACACACCTGCACATTGCTACACTTCCACACAGCCACACCTCACAAAGTCACTTGCAGTAGAATATGATACAGAAGACCCTGGTTGTGTTACGATTACTAACCCAAGTAATGCGAGATCACATTTTTTTTTTTTACTATCTCAAGACGATTTTATTTAATACTAAAGATCTATGGCAGTGAAGGTTAACTAAGATATTAATCCATTCGCAGGGATGACGAGCGGCCAGTAACAGGAGCAGCCAACAGAGTGCTATGTGGCATGTCTTTACTGCAGTGTGTCACCATATCCCGCCCCACACCACCACACATCCCCGCCAGTCCCTCTCTACTCACCAGTCTTCGAAACGACCTAACATTGTCTTTCCAAAGCCACGAAGTGTAGATGTTGATACAAATAAACGTGAAATACAATTATGTCTGAGTTTCTCTCCTCATCTGAGCATGTCATCAAATAAATAACTGGTATCTTGTAAATAAATAACTGGTATCTTGTAAATAAATAACTGGTATCTTGTGTAATTACCTTTTTAAAATATTAGCCTTAAATAACAAGTATAATTAGGTAAACATCCTGTGAAAATGCTCTGAGTACATAATGGGTTAACCAAGGACACCAGAATTTAAGAACAAACCAAAGAAAAGCCAGCGAACTCAGGCATGACCAAAAGTACCCCACATGGCCTCCCTAGCATTGGTACTCCACTATCTGTGTTAGTCATGAAGGCTCAGTAATACCCTTCAGACAAACTACTATATGAAAATCTGGTTGGAAAACTTTGAAAGCTTTGACGTGCATTGATATCGAGAACTGAAATAATGCTCAAAATGTCGTTTACTGAATTAAAAGGAACCGATCAAGTCAGGCACTGCTCACATGTCTTATCCCTACCGGACATTTCTAGCCTGAAGGTTCCATACTATTCGTCAATGAAGTCTTGAATGCTGATCTCTCAGACTACTACAACTACTACTACTACTACTACTAACAGTCGACTCCCAGCCCTAAAGCAGTCAAGATGGAGAGTTCCCAGCCCCACCATCACTTCAAAATCTCTTTACCTAAAATCTCGTTGCCAATGATGTGCAAGATTTTCGCATAATAATCTGTACGTAGAACGAATAACATGCTAGTTTATGGAAAACAGGAGTCTGTCATTTGGGGAAAGGAATGGTTAAAGGAAAAAAACGTGAACAGAGGCGAATGGGAGAAGGCTTTGGTATTAGACTGTTGGGGGGGGTACTGTTGATATTTTCTCTGCCTTTTTTTCTCATATACAGAGTGAAACTAAAGCTTTATTAATCCTCAGATACGCACATCATTGTTTAACTGACGTGATCTGGTACGAGTATGGCTGATAACAAAATATGTAATCAGAAAAGCGGCCAGGAAAAAAAAAAAAATCGTTGCTTCTGCTACTAGTGGATGTTATTACAGTCAACCGAGAAAGCCCGATGAAGCTATGTGTTTGGCCAGGTTTATATATCTGTCTATCAGTCTGTTTACGTGCCTGACCGCCTGCCTGTCTGCCTTTTCTGCCAGCTTGAATGCCTGCCTGTCTGCCTTTGTCTGCCTGCTTGTCTGTTAGCAAGATTATAAGGAAAAGTCAGCAGATTATCTTATTTATTTAGATTTTGAATTTACCATTCTATACAAGCCCTTACGAACTTGGGAACATTGTTGCTGGAATCCAAGCAGGAAGAGTCAGCGGACGGTGACTGACTAGTTTTTTTCGCAGTTACCCATCCATATTACTGATTTCTCTGAATAGGAAGCCCACCCCGACTTAATCTGTTGCGTAACAAAAGGTGTGCGGGGAAGTCAAGCGAGCAGTTCATCTCTGTCATTAAACTCTGAGTTAGGTTAGGATGAAGTAATTTGTTTTTTTAACAGCACTCAGTAAAAGGTCAGGGGTACAAGTCAAGGATAAAGGTTCAGTCAGCCGTCATGTCCGAGCGAGAGGCTCATCAATTTCGAAGCATTGTGACGAACAAGCAATAAACAGTAGCTCAGAGATAGACTCCGTGGAAAGAGTGCATCAGTACATCACGTCTACACGATTATTTTATTTTCTGTTATCATACTTCAGAACCACAGGTGTTTAGTGATAAAGTAGACTGGCATTTGAACCGATTATGAGGCACGAGTGTTGTTGGCGTCACTTCATAAGCTGGTGGTTAGATTTTGCTGGATTTTCCTGCCATTGTCCCCCTGCCTGTGATCTGTCGCCTTGTTCTCACTGTACCCACCAAAGGTATGCTGTTTGATTTCATTCTGTACTCTAACTTGGCCTACAATTTCCATCTCTCCAACTTGAATACTGAGTTGTAGCAATTGATTAATACTAGAACATGTAAGTCACAAAAAAGTGCCATTGAAGAGGAGCCGTAGCGTTGCCCTTTTCTGCCAACGACCCATGTGAAGTAAGCGGCAAAAGGACGAAAATCTGGGTCAAGTTTCCCTGGAAAAAAGTAGTATAATGCAGGATACTATGATATTCTAGGAAGTTGTGGACAGTTGAGAGTTGTTTGTGATTTGCAATAAAAGGACAGGCAGACAGATAGAGGACAGACAGACGCAGAGAAAGGAGACACGACAGGGGAGAAGAATCCTGACGTTATTATAAGTGTAGTTGTATAGTAATTATGCGAGTTAGAGAGGGTACAGAGGGAGTGATTGGTGATGAGCAGTGTGGCTTTAGGAGAGGGAGGGGATGCGTTGATCAGGTGTTTGCTGTGAGACAAGTGTGTGAAAAGTATTTAGCGAAAGGCAAGGATGTGTTTTGGGCATTTATGGATTTAGAGAAAGCGTATGATAGAATTGATAGGGAGGCATTGTGGACTGTTTTAAGATTGTATGGACTTGATGGTAGGTTACTAAAAGGGGTGAAAAGTTTTTATGTAAATAGTAGAGCGTGTGTAAGAGTGGGAAATGCTGTGAGTGATTGGTTCCCGCGAGAGCGGGGTTGCGACAGGGATGTGTGATGTCGCCTTGGTTGTTTAATATTTACATGGATGGTGTTGTAAGGGAGGTGAATGCAAGAGTTTTAGGTGGAGGTCTGAGTCTGGTGAATGTTGATGGTGGAGAGTGGAATCTGAAGCAGCTGCTGTTTGCAGATGATACTGCACTGGTGACTGATTCAGAGGAGAGATTGAGACAGTTGGTAGAGGAGTTTGGAAGGGTGTGTGAAAGGAGGAAATTGAAAGTAAATGAGAATAAGAGTAAAGTGATGAAGTGTACGAGGTTGATAGATGGTAGGGGGATGAATATAGTTTTGAATGATGAGTTGCTTGAGGAGGTAGATTGTTTTAAATATCTAGGGTCACATGTTGCTGTGGATGGAAGAATAGATGCAGAAGTGAAGTTTAAATGAAGTAGGAAAGGTGCTGGGAAGAATGAAAAAAGTGCTTAAATGTCGTTTGCTTAGAATGGATGTAAAGTGAAGGCTGTATGAGGGTGTTGTGGTACCAACTGCGTTATATGGGGCTGAAACATGTAATATGGGTGTAGCAGAGAGGAAAAGTTTGAATGTAATGGAGATGAGGTGTCTGAGGAGTATGTGTGGAGTGACGTGTATGGATCGGGTGCGAAATGATGAAGTGCGAAGGAGAACTGGAGTTGTTCGGGAGATGGCTGGTGGAGTTGAGCAGAGGGTGTTGCGATGGTTTGGGCATATGGAGAGAATGGATAATGAGCGATTGGTGAAAAAGATAACTAGATCTGATGTGAGAGGTGTAAGGCTGAGAGGAAGACCACGAATAGGATGGATGGACAGTGTGAAGAGAGCACTGAATGCGAGAGGGATGTCTGTTGAGCAAGGAAGAGTGGCTGTGCGTGACAGAAATGGGTGGAGAGAAATTGTGAATGAATAAGTGATGACGCAGCCCTGAGGGGATATTCTCCTGGATTTTGGTCTGATCAGCTAGTCAGGTCAGGTGCGGGTAAGGGGATGGGTCTGTTATGATGTGGCAGGGGTAAACCAGTTCTGCTGTCGGGCCCTGCTGCGGATGTCACTTATTGCATTGCGCAGTTGACCCTTGTGCGGTGTGGTGCGGTGAGGATCTGTCCGTTCTCTCCTTTGGGGCTAAGATGCGAATGAATGTGTTTGAATGGATGAGTAAATGGGGAGTGTGTCGTCCTGTCTTGGCTACCTCCCTTTCCTTGGGGGAAGCAGCCTAGGTATATAGATAGATAGATAGTTGACTTCATAGCATACTACATTATATTTGTGCCCTAAGTTTAGCAGCATGTATTATGTATAACCAAGGTTGGTTGACAAGTAGTGAACTAACACACACACACACACACACACACACACACACACACACACACACACACACACACACACACACACACACACACACACACACACACACACACACACACACACACACACACACACAAGTATTCTATGACTGGCCTTGTTAATGGGGATGTGTGTGTGTGTGACTGCGGTGGTGTGGTGAGTTGGGGAGGTTGCAACACACACACACACACACACACACACACACACACACACACACACACACACACGTACACACACACACACACACACACACACACACACACACACACACACACACACACACACACACACACACACACACACACACACACACACACACACACACACACACATACATTGCAACCACATCAAACCATACACCTCCACTCCCGACCCCCACACACACAACTCATGCAACCCCCCCCAAACACACTCACACACACTCACACACACACAATGCAACACATCAATCCATACACCCCCACCCCCCACCCACCCCACACACAACTCATGCATCCACCCACCCGCATCCACACACACACACACACACACACACACACACACACACACACACACACTGCAACCACATCAAGCCGTTCACCCTCACCCCCCACCCCCCACACACAACACATCCACCTATACACACACACACACACACACACACACACACACACACACACACACACACACACACACACACACACACACACACACACACACACACACACACACACACACACACACACACACACACACACACACACACACACACGTTACTCTGTAATGAAACTTGCTGGTGGGGAAATGTGTGTATGTAACTGTGGTGGTGTAGGAGGTTGCCATGGTAACACACAGCCACCTCCCATCACACACACACACCTCCACACACACATCCACACACATCCACACACACACACACACACACACACAATTTATTTTTGTGTAGGGCTGGTAAAGAGAGTTGTATGAACATGAGAGTTAATAGAGACAGCATTATCACTCTTATAGCAGTATGACTCACTCTCAGCTGAATGCTATCGCCAAGCAGTACCTGGAATAGAATACTAGAGTTGGCCCTACCATGAAAGGGCCCTGGTACCATCTAGTGGTTGTAAAAGTAGCTGGACAAGTTTCTCGTCTTGGTAGGCGTCGCTACTTGGCTACTTTTGCTAGTGGCCGTATGACAGTGGAAGGACAAGGGTGTGTGTGTGTGTTGCTGTTGCATCATTCCTCTGAGGTAAGTGTTGGCTATTTGCTGTTTTTAGCCATTAAGGTGACTACATTAGGACACAAGGATATCGCACTGACAGCCAGGAAGTATCATGGCCCAAAGAAATATTACCTATGAGGCTACTAGACGTAATTCTGATGAGACAAGGGGGCTGTTGGTGTGAGGGAGATGAGGAGGCCTTGTAACCTCAATCTTGGTGTCTCAGCACCAGTGGAATAGCAGTGTGAGTGTCGTTATGCAGACTTTCGTGCCGATCAGACTGGTGGACTAGGTTTGCCTGCCTCCTTGTCCATGTCCACCCAACAGTACAGTTTGGGACCTGAATGTATACTGATAATCAGAGGGACAATGTCATGGAAAAAAATTATTGTATGTAAATTATTTTGTGGGTGACTCTACACTCAGTGACAAGCCAAATGGTTTCCTGTGCACCAGGAAACCATTTACTACGCTGGGTGGTAACCATATAACCAAATTTTGGCGCCTGGTGGTTTAGTGGGTAATTATTGCGCTCCAATCGGATTGAGCCGGTGAAGGTTTATATCCAAGGGCTGGTTGGGGTTGATTGCTCATGTAATGCCACTCAGGGATGAGTGAGGCTGGTCACTCTCATCTTAAATGTCAGGACCAACTGCCTAGACCCGGGCTCCTACGCTCCTCATAGGGTAATGTAGGATTGGATGATGGATGGATGGATGAAATTATTTTGTCCTGAAGCGCATGCACACACACACACACACACACACACACACACACACACACACACACACACACACACACACACACACACACACACACACACACAAAGTATATTATGGTGTTGTTCCTTCATTTGCCTAGGCCGAGATCGTCGTTTTTTTGCAGCTGATTTCCCGTAGTGCAGTGGTAAAATTAGACAAACTTACAGCTCTACATCATTTCCACGTCCCTTCTTCGTGACTAGCATCAATCTAGTGTTAACCCCTTGTCACAACACAAAATCTAAGAAAGAGATTGCAATTTTACGCCAAGTTAGATTGAACAGGGGTCCTTATCCTGCAGCGGTGTGTCACAGGCTGATGATGATGATAATAGGGTTGTCGGAGATGATGGTGATAATGATGGTAGTGTTGTTGGAGATGATGGTGATAATGATGATAGTGTTGTTGGAGATGATGGTGATAATGATGACAGTGTTGTTGGAGATGATGGTGATAATGATGATGGTGTTGTTGGAGATGATGGTGATAATGATGATAGTGTTGTTGGAGATGATGGTGATAATGATGATAGTGTTGTTGGAGATGATGGTGATAATGATGATAGTGTTGTTGGAGATGATGGTGATAATGATGATAGTGTTGTTGGAGATGATGGTGATAATGATGATAGTGTTGTTGGAGATGATGGTGATAATGACAGGGTTGTTGGAGATGATGGTGATAATGATGATAGTGATGCTGCTGATGATAGTGATGTTGAAACTCCTGAACCAACTAACTGGACCGAGATTATGGTGATTGTAATGATGATGAAGCAGTTGGGATAATAATGATGATGATGATGACGGTGATGGAACTTATGTAGTAACTCTTTAACAGGGTTGTGATGATTGCTGTGCTTGACGCTGTTGCTCCTGGCGATGATGATGATGATGATGATGATGACGACTACGACGACGACGATGATGATGATGATGATGATGATGACGACTACGACGACGATGATGATGGTGATGATGATGATGATGATGACGATGATGATGGTGACGGTGACGGCGACGATCTTCATGTCTATGGCTGAGTCACCTCTTGTTTTTCGTTTCTCTTCAAATGTAGTTGGTGACTGTGTGTAGGAGAGAGAGAGAGAGAGAGAGAGAGAGAGAGAGAGAGAATGTGTGTGTGTGTGTGTGTGTGTGTGTGTGTGTGTGTGTGTGTGTAATTCACCGGGTCGGTCAGGATCACTTGATGGTCGTGATCGTCAGCTTTTACCCTCCCGGAAGGGAGCTGAGAGCTCATATAGTCCGATCTACGGGCAAGGCTGTGACCTTCACACACGCACACACCCGTCCCCTTGCTCGAGGGGGACAGTAACCACCCACTTCGTCAGTGAAACTTTTCGCAACCTGAGCGAGGCGCGAACTCCCGTCTACCAGATGGCAAGCGAGAACGTTACCACTGCACCAGCGAGCGGTGTGTGTGTGTGTGTGTGTGTGTGTGTGTGTGTGTGTGTGTGTGTGTGTGTGTGTGTGTGTGTGTGTGTGTGTGTGTGTGTGTGTGTGTGTGTGTGTGTGTGTGTGTGTGTGTGTGTGTGTGTGTGTGTGTGTGTGTGTGTGTGTGTGTGTGTGTGTGTGTGTGTGTGTGTGTGTGTGTGTGTGTGTGTGTGTGTGTGTGTGTGTGTGTGTGTGTGTGTGTGTGTGTGTGTGTGTGTGTGTGTGTGTGTGTGTGTGTGTGTGTGTACAGTATTTCCCTCACACTCGAACTATTTATATCATAAGAGTGCAAATGAGGTCAGGGATATTGCTCTTCTTGGCCATACAAATACTAAACATTTACACTATATTCTGAAAAAACATACTGGCTTCCTAAGGTCATTCACTGGGTTTCAAAAATCATTGTTCACTGTCTCTTTATTTATCGCAAGGAAAGGGATGGATGTGTGTCCGAAATAGTAGCTCAGTTTTGGTCTTTCTCTGGACCGTGAATGATTTAAATGGAATAATTATCCTTATTTATATTGGTTTAGTTGTGAGGATGCAACACACGTTTTGTTTACGTTTTATCAGGGCACATCAAAGAGCGGCCATGTCCATCTGCTTCTCACTAATGATTTTCGAACGAGATGCTACATTTCTCTAGATTTTAGGGACAGTGAAGCCGCACAGCACCACAACACGCCATACCATACCATACCACATCACACTACAAAACCCCACACCACACAACCCCACACCACCCCACCCCACCCCACACCACCCCACCCCCACCCCACACCACCCCACCCCACCCCACACCACCCCACCCCACCCCACACCACACCACCCCACCCCACACCACACCACCCCTCACGTTACCACACCAATCAGCCTCTCACACCACACCACACAAAATCACCCTCCTACACCACACCACACCAAGGGGATTAACCTAAGGGACCTGAAGCTCCCGCATCTAGTAATTCTGAGCTTGTTTCCAGGTAACTCCACACACACACCTCAGGTCACGTCTTTCACAGAAGAGATAACAGAAGGACAGCGAGCGTAACTGAATGGCAAGCCAGAGATGAAGTGAGAAGAAGAGGTGCACAGGGAACAAGATGGAGAGATCATAATATGCAGATCTACCGAGCAAGGACGGAACTGGCTAACAATCAATGGATCAGAGTGGAGAAAGGTGAGAGGGTCCTTATCATGCAGTGGTGTGTCACAGGCTGATGGTGATGATATTGATGGTGATAATGATGTTGATGCTGATGATGGTGATGCTTTAACATCTCAACATATGAGGTTACAGAATGCACAGTGAGGCTGCATAGTCAGGAAATGAAAGAATATGAGTGCATTTAAGTATTTATGTAATATGATGAATAAGGATGGAAGATAGAGGATGAAGTGACTGAAATGATACATCAGGGAAGGAGGGTTGCTTGCTCTCTAAAAAGTTGTGATTAGGAAGAGGGAACTGAGGATGAAAGTATGAAAAAAAAGGGCACTGCATGCTGTGATTCCCACTTTAAAGTATGGAAGTGAAGCTTGGATCTTGTTGAAAGGACGCAAGTCAAGAGTGAGAGCGGTGGAAATGAGCTACTTGAGAGGAGCATGTGAAATTTCATAGAGAGACAGACAGACAAATGGGCAGATGAAGGAGCGTTGTGATGCTGATGTGGATGAGATTGAAAGCGCTAAGAGAAATACTTCGAGGTGGTTTGGCCATGTGGAGAGGATGGCGAATAAGAGCATGACTAGAAGAGTGCACATGAGTTAGCTGGAAGGATAGAGGGGGATGGGGAGACCGACGATGAGATGGAGGGAAAGAGTAGAAACATATGAGTGCGATACTTGAGCTAAATGGTAGAGGACAGTACATCATGGACGCGATTTGCTTGTGGTCACCCGTTACTGGATTAAGGAGTCTGGCTATAGGTAAACCGATATAGATAAATAGGTAGGTGATGATGATAATATGATGATGAATATGATGATGATGATGATGATGATGATGATGATGATGATGAGAATGGTAATGATAATGAGAATGACGGTGTAAATAATGATGATGATGATGGTGGTAATGAGGACGACAACTACGATGATGATGATGATGATGATTATGATGATGATTATAATGATGATGATACTGATGATGATTTTTGTCGGCAGGTGGAAGGACAGGACAAAACGGCAGGAACTCTACCATCGGTCCAAGTATCCACGATTCCACATCCACCTATCCATCCATCGATCCATCCATCCACCCATCCGTCCATCCATTCGTCCATCCATCCGTCCATCCGTCCATCCATCCATCCATCCATCTCGCTTGATGTTAAAAGCTAAGTCTATTTAACTTAAGTAGTACCAATTGCCTCTTCATAAGCTTTCCAGCTGTCTGAACAGATCTGCAGTAGCTGTTAACTTCTAAAATAACTCGGTTCTGGTACTCAGTTTGGTACTTTTATTTTCCTTTTATAAGCACTGGCGCGGCAGATTTTGAGAAAAGTCCCTCAAGTAACTCCTATTATTTATTTTACTAGGTTTCTAATGATGTCCATAGATCCGTTGTTGCTTTAATAGTTTCCTAGACAACACAGTCTTGGCGCTGTTCTCTGCCACCCTATTATACCATGTCGCTCGCTTGCTCTGTACGCTCGCTCGCTTGAATAATAAATCACTGAAGAAAAGGTGTATAAAGCCCCCTAAGCCGCCATAGCATTATAACCCTCGGTATGCAGTTCGTTCCCTGTGGCCTTGTAACTCTGTGTACCCGGAGCGCTTACAAAATAACTTGCAATAATTTTCCTTTCGTAACTATACTCGTTTCACTTTAACTTGGCCTGAGATGTTGTTGTTGTTGTTCTTGTTACATCTTAGGCTCCTCTGGATGTGAACCCTGTGCTATGTTGAAGGACAGTCTGTGTTGTGATGGTGTGGTGCAGGAAGTGAGTGGGTGTGCTGTGGTGTGGGGGTGCCACTTTGCAGTATGGCACAGGGGATTGTATGTGTGTTATATTTTGTGTTAGTATTGTAGCAGGGAAGGTTGGTGTACTCGTGTCTCTGGGTTCGGTAGTGTCTGAAGGGTGTATGGCTGGTGGTGGCACATGAAAGATGCTGTTTGGCAGAAAGCTTTGGCTGGCTGGGGTGTCTGTGTGTTTATGTATGTGTTTGGTAGAAAGTTTTGGCTGGCTGGGGTGTCTGTGTGTTTATGTATGTGTTTGGTATAGAAAGTTTTGGCTGACGGGTGTTTGTGAGTTTATGTATGTGTTTGGTATAGAAAGTTTTGGCTGGCTGGGGTGTCTGTGTGTTTATGTATGTGTCTGGGAAGTGTAGAGTTGGGTGGAGGAGGGAATATGTTGCAAAGATACTCTGTGTAGTGTTGGGCGGTTGTTCGATTTTGTTTCTTTGTGGAGAGGATGATGCAACATAAGGTTACAAAGGTGGGAAGGATCTTGAGCTGAAGTGATGAACTGTGTGCCTCTCATATTCACTTGGTCTCTGACTGAAATTAGTTATGTTTCTTGGTGTAGGCTGTCAGTACTTGTGGTCTTAGTGTCTTCTGCTATCAAGGTATTGTTTTCTGTTCTTTAAAGCTTCTTCTTGTTTGTGTTGGATATGATTACGGCTCAACTTGTGCGACAGTAATTCACGGTTGTTTTAATGTATTACTTATAAGTGGAGGATGGAGTTGGGATGTATATGAGAGACGGTGTGTGTGAATTAGGGGGAGTGATGCATAATGACAGGGGACAGGGTGGCATAGAGGCGACTTGTTTGTGGCCACCTCTTACGGGATTAAGTCGTCTGGCTATAGATAGATGGATAGACAGATAGCTTTTAGTTTCCATACAGTTTGCCGAGTAGTAGCGATAGTTATCACTAGAATATGATGGTAGTCACGAATGAGTGCTGTGGAAAGGATGTAGAATTGTAGTATTGGCTGTTTCTGCTACTGATCTGCGTGACATTCTCATATGCTTTAAATGAAACTCTGTGCCAAGTTAAAGTGAAAGGCGTGTATGTTTGTGTAGGAGGAACAAGAGACAAGGAGGTATTCTGTGGCCTGTTTTCTTTGTGCTTCCTACAAGACACAGTAATAGTTATGACGGGGCATTGATGGCAAGTTTGTGGGTCAGCACACACTTACGGCCTCTCATTATACAAGGTGGTCCATATATTACGCCACCCAGTTCTTGTGTGTTGCGGGCACGGCTCAGTGAACATTACCAGTGTCTATCCTGCATCATTATCTACTTCCCACAACCCTCTTCAGGCTTAGCATTATAATATAGGCTTTAATTTAGGTCCACTGATTGCATGGTGAAGAATTCCTTTAACCTTTTTTATGCTTAGCTGTATATCATTGTATTGTATAATCTTTTATGTCCACTGATCACACGGCTGAGCAGTAATTTGGTGAAGCGATCAGAATGTCTTAGCTCATCACAAAAGCCGTGTCCACAACACACAAGACTGCAGAGCGCAATATACTTATCACCTATATTAAGTCAAAGCCACAGTTAAAAAGGTAATGAAACAAGACAGAAAATTTAAGTTTTCATTATTAATACTTCAGTACAAAATACATTAACAGAGACAGCAATATAAAATATGCATTCAAAAGTGGCATTTGTCCACAGAACATCCTGGACTTGCAAGGCAGATCACACCATCACCACCAGGCTTCTCTCGGCAGGTCAGGGCAGATCACCAGCAGCAGCAGCAAGTAATCTCACGGCTGGGGAAGACACGACACCCTGCCGCCGCCGCCGCCGCCGCCACCACCACCACACCACCAGGCATCTCAGAGTAGGGGAAGACACCACACCACCGTCAGGCTTCTCACGGCAGGGCAGACCAAACTTCAGCAGGGTATGATCTGTGTGGCAAGGAAGCAGGGTCAAGGCAGCAGACTCCAGCACGACCTGTGGACCGGATGTGTATTAGTTCAAATCAGTGTTAGCTTTAGTTATTTAATCTTCTATCAATCTCTATCTATTGCCAGACGCCTCAATCCCGTTTGGGGTGGCCACAAACAAATCGCCTCCAAGTCACCCTGTCCCCCGCCATTTCACTGCCCTGCTCCCAACTCACACCCCCCTCTCTCATATACCTCTCCACCCCATCCCTCCATCTCATCCTTGGCCTCCCCCTTCCTCTTCCCCTCTCCACCTCACTCACATACATTCTCTTCGTCAGTCTTTCACCCTCCATCCTCTCCACATGGCCAAACCACCTCAGTGTGTTCTCTTAACGCTTCCTATCACATCCACATCCACACCACAACGCTCCTTTATGTCCTCATTCGTCAGCCTGTCTCTCCATGTGACTCCACATGCTCCTCTTAAATAACTCATTTCCACTGCTCTCACTCTTGACTTGTGTCCTTCCAACAACGTCCAAGCTTCACTTGCATACGTTAGAGTTGGTATCACAATACTGTCATGTAGTAACTATTTCACTTCCATGCTCACTTCCCTGTTTCTTATCACTGCTTTCAAAGAACCAGCAACCTTTCTTCCCTGCTGTACCCTTTCAAGCACTTCACCCTCCAAACCTCCATCCTTACTCATCACACTACTCAAGTATTTAAACGTACTCACATTTTCCAATTCCTCACCATCCAACCTCGCTGTACATTCACTGACTTCACCTCTCTCAAAGACCATCACTTTACTCTTCCCTACATTCACCTTTAGATTCCGTTTCTTACACACTCTCCCAAACTCATCCACCAAGCCTTGCAGCTCTCCTTCGTCTTCACTCAACAACACAGTATCATTTGCAAACAACAGTACAGGGAGTTTCCAAACACTACCCTCTCTCACCAGGGCCACTCCAACATCCACTACCCTACCTTGTACCTCTTTTATTACCCCATCCATGTACAGATTGAACAACCATGGAGACATGACACATCCCTGTTTCAACCCAACCTTCAAAGCGTGGACTCATTAGACTGCTCAGATTCTGTTGGGAATGGCACACAGTTAGGGAATTATATCACCAATATTTTATCCAAATTTCCCATACAGGGTGTTGCATGAAATGTTTGACAAACTTCAGAAAGTTGTTCTTGGGGCAATTTTGAGTTAAGAATTGCTGCATCAACCTGGGCTAATTTCTCGTCTATTATGCTCAGGTTCTGTAGGGAATGGCAGCAGATTAGAGACTGGTATCGCAAAATTTTATCACCTGCCACCACCACCAGGCCGTTTATTTTTAAATCCCGTTGTAAAACTGTAGAGATATATCGGCAGGACAGTAACTAGTGATCCTACTCTGGTACTCTGTATGGAATTTCAGAGAGAGAGATGATGATGCCACTGATTCATGGGGTTATCTTTAATTTAACAAGAAACACTTTACTTAACTCTCTATTCAGTTTGCACGAAAATTAATGTTTAAAAGACTGATAATATATTCACGAAAATTTCTTCTTAAAATTTAATAAGTAAATGTTTAATTTGAAGTGTGACGTCACTGGTTCATTATGGGAGCAACGTTGAGAGATGCTGGAGGTGAGTGAAGAATTTATTCTTTACGGTGTTAGTCTACTTCTTATTATGGTAATTCTTATGCCCATGTGTTTATCAGTGTTTGCTGTCATTATCGAGAGGTGTAGTCGGCTGATGTAAGTTGTAATTATTAGCTATAAGGATGATATACGGCGGTGTGTATCTCCAGGTGACCAAGATGTCCCTTTAAACTGGAGTAAGCAGTGATACTTAAATCCCCCGATATTCTCACCATCTGTTTAGGTTTTAAGGTCGAATGTGATCCTGTACATGGGCAGGCATAGTAGGTTAACAGGATTAAAATACAATACCAGATGCAAAGACCCATGGATTAAGTATTTTATTTCAGTTTTTTCCCCTTCATTCTTTCCTCGTCTTTCTGCCTACGAGTTACTTTACACTCCCAATTCTGTCTTGCATTCCTTCATTCTTTCCTCTTCCTTCTGCCTGTGGGTGACTTTACACTGAGTGACAAGCCAAATGGTTTCCTGTACACCAGGAAACCATTTACTACGCTGGGTGGTAACCATATAACCAAATTTTGGCGCCTGGTGGTTTAGTGGGTAATTATTGTGCTCCAGTCGGATTGAGCCGGTGAAGGTTCATATTCAAGGGATGATTGGGGTTTATTGCTCATGTAATGCCACTCAGGGATGAGTGAGGGTGGTCACTCTCATCTTAAATGTCAGGACCAACTGCCTAGCCCCGGGCTCCTGCGCGCCTCATGGGGCAACGTAGGATTGGATGATGGATGGGTGGATGGATTTCAGTTTTAACCACACACTTGAAAGATGAACTGATTTTATTCATGCTTCCTTCAGATGATATTCAGCATGGGAGAGACTTTGAACTGGAGGGGTTATATCGTATCATTTATGAAGGTTCCAACATGCTTGCATGCATTGGCTTTGGTCACCTAATGGCGACTTTCCATGCTGCTCGATTGCAGTAGCTCAGTAGTAGCGCTTGCTCTTCACAACCATAAAGTTGACAGTTCGAGCCCCCACCAGGGTAGCGTATACGAGGTCTCTCCTTGCCCTTCAGAGCTATGTGGTCCATTGGTCCTAGCTGGTTGGGATTAGTCCTCTGGCAACCTCTGTGATCAGCCTCCTATCCCTGATGTCACACTCTATGACCTTGTTCCAAGCCATTTTCTGTGTCCAGTTGCCATCCTCCATCCTTTCAGCATGCCCCGTCATTCAATCTACCCCTTCTTATTACAGCACCAATACAATACTCTTCAGTCCTGTTCTTCCTCCATTAATCCCTTTAATACAGTACTATATGTCTGTCTCAAGTTAGATATGATGGTCTGGTGGTAGAAATAGATAGTAAAATGAGAATATAACTACATCTTTTGGATTACAGGGCACAAACTGCTCCAATGATTAGCCTTTATTCTTGCTAATTTAAGACTGTTATTCAGCTTGGGTAAGACTTTTCAAACTGGAAGGGTCACATTACAACCTTCAGGAACCTGTTCAGTAGGAAAGTAATTAAAGGTTGATAGGAGAGCTTTTGGACTGAAGGGGTTAGGGAGAGGCTTCATTAAGCCATTCTTGTTACCTTTAAACTATGTTAATCAGCATAGGAGAGACTTTTCAAACTTAGAGTCCCATATGACATTCTTTAACATGTGTAGGAGAGACACTGGAAAAAGCCTGATTGGAGATATAGTATATTGAACTGGAAAGACTGCATACCTTACATCCTTCATTAGCCATTGCTGCTACCTTTAAATAAGAATTATCATACTGAAGGTAATTAGTAGCAGCCTTCATTAACATATTACTGTACTGTAATTAGGAGAGAGGTTTCATAAGTTGATTGGAAGTCAGGAGACAGCAGGAATATATCATTACTGTTGAGGAGGATGAATTTGTGTGTAGGCTATGATATAGGAAGCATATCTCAGAATATGGATGTACAAGGTTAATCATATCTTGTATAGTACTTACACTTTCAGATTTGATAGCTTTTCCTTTTGTAATCTTTACTGAATGATGCAATCAGTTCATGATTACACATTATATAATCTCAGACTTCATCTGTGTCATTGTAGTTGGCTCACCTTGACAAATTTTGGTCCTTCTGTTGCTTAGTTCCTGTATCTAAGTGGCAGAATAAGACAGTACTATGGTTTTGCATCCTCCCCATAGATCTTCATTGTGATTTGCATGATAATCTAGTCTTTATCTCTAGAAACAGCTCAGCATTCAAGGTGGAGAGATGCCAGGTTTTTGTCAGTTTAGGGTGGACATGTAGTCTATATGGTTTGTCTTTATTGTTTTATGTATTCATTATTATTATTATTATCTTTTTTTTTTTTTTACTGTGGATCAAATTTAGCGATTCATCTCTTCCGTTTATAAATCGGTACAACAGATAGGCTTTCATTCTCAGAGGTCTCACAGAAGACATGACCACAGTACTGTACTGTCTTCCTGTGCAGTGTATATTTTGTCATTTGTACTCTCATTATAAGTTTCATTAAAGAATTTGTATCATATGTTTAGTTTCTGTGTCACTCAGTGTGTTAAGTTTATGTAATATATGGTTAATCGTGTAAGTCCTGTCGCTGGATAGCAGACTAAGTTCCAGTTTTTACTTTCTCCCTTTATATAAGTAGCAACTGCTCTATATTCTTTCCATAGCACTTGTTCATGATTAGCATTAAACTGCAGGCTTAGGTATTCCAAGTAGCTCAGGAAATTTCGAAATATCTCCTCCTAAAGCGACATTAATAGGTACATGACAATTTAGTTTAGTCTGTGCATGATAGTTCAATTTCCCATTTTTTGTAACATGTAAAGAAATAAAATACAGTAGAAGTTTTAGCCGGTATTCTTATGGGGGCGCGGTGGCATGGTCAGCATGGTGCTGGCCTGCTGATCAGGAGGACCCGGGTTCAACTCCCGGTGTGATAGAGGTTTCTTTAAAATGTGGCTGAGGGAAGTTTGCGTAGCAGGCTTTCCTTAAAACCACAAGGCCCCATACTTACACATCAGCTCACACACACACCAAGACACTTACACACACACTACTACATACATACACACATCGACACACACACACAAGACACGTACATAGCCACAGCCACCTTCACACAGTAGACACACACACACACTACTACATACATACACACATCAAGACACACACAGTACTACACACACACACACCAAGACACGTACATAGCCACAGCCACCTTCACACAGTAGACACACACAGAGGGTGGGACACAGACACACCACAGGCAGACAGAGAGGGACATATACAAAACACAGGGAGTGAGAGAGGAGGGGGTTTTATTAAAAAGTCCAATTTTGGTATACCTCCTGTGGCAAAATTGATATAGCCCCCCCTTTAATATTTTTTGGATATTTTCATTTAGTGCCCCCCAGGCCCCAGACCCACTCGGCTGAACCAAATTGTCTGGCGTCAGCTGGAACATGATATACCAGAGTTATGCCGGTCATGTGGGGGTTAATGGTGACAGTATAGTAACTGTCAGGCTCCTATGACTCACTCAGCCGAACAAAATCGTCTGTCAGCTGGAATGGAATACTAGAGTTGTCCCAAGCACCAGAGGGTTAAGAATCTTAACCCCCTGAGTGATGCTCGGGACAACTCTAGTACCCCATTTCAGCTGACTCAGATGATTTTATTCGACTGAGTGAGTCATAGGAGCCTGACAGTGTCAATACCGTCACCATTAACCCCCTCACGACCGACATAACTCTAGCATCATGTTCCAGCTGACGCCAGACAATTTGGTTCAGCCGAGAGAGGATCCTAGGATCCTGAGAGACACTATAACATCACAAACAAAATACAAAATGCCTTCCCTCCATCTTGAACGTACTATAATTCATTTACATTAAGTAAGCTCGTATTTTCGTATTTTTGCAGCTTATTTCATGTATCTTAGTTAAAAGAAAAAATACTACGAGCTCTGTATCTTTTCATAGCCCTTCTTCGTGACTAGCATCGTATTCTAGTTATTTATAGTTACAACTGAGCATTCAAGTTGGAGGGATCACAACTTTAAGCAATTACAGTAAACAAACAAACAAAAAGCAAGTGTCGTCCTCTTGACCTCTCGTCTTCGCAGGAATGCAGCGGTGACGCCATCTTGTGCGTGGAATGCGTGAAGTGCAGGCTCTTGAGTGGAAGGAGCACGGAGCCACGGGAGACTAATAATATTCGCTAGTCAGCCAGTCTAGAAGCCTGGGACATTTGCCTGAAATAATAATAATAATAATAATAACAGAAATAACAACAAAACCAGTCATATACATAATTCAATATCTTAGTCACTCGATCTGTCCATTCCGCCCCTTCAGTACGAGGACGCATTTCTGTAAGCAATTTTTTCTAACATGGGAGGTTCGATACGTTTGATTGAGCCTATCCATAAGACTCCTAAAGCTGAGTAAATGCCTCTGAAAGTTGCAAAATATAAAATATAAAACGTCTACATGATATAAAAACCTTTGTTCACCTCCGGGACTCGATCTGTGGCGCCTAGAACAAGTGCTGACGTCATGTTTACACTTTGCTACCTTTAGACGATTTCCTGGAGCTTAAAGAAACCCTCTCGGGATGATGGGACAGACACAATAACCCCTTCAGACTGAGAATGACTTAGTTACTTTGTTCTAGGTGACCGGACGATTTTATTCAGCTTAGGAGATCCCCTTGTAGTGAAGGGGTTGATGGTGACTGTATCTAACCCCTCCAGTACGAAATTTCTCTCCAGAGTTGAAGAAAATCGTCTGGAGGAAGAAAGATGAAAATCGAAAAAAGTGTTAATGTGGCGCGGTGTTGCTCCCATAGTAGGGAAAAGCTACACGTACGATAGCAGGGGCTCTTTTCCCTGGTACGTACTCTGGCCATAGCCGGGAGCTGATCTTTCCGACCAGAAGCAACTGAAGGGCGTACAAGGCCGCTCCTTCCCCGCCACGTATAGAGACTGTCGGCGCGGTGTTGCTCCTGTAGGGGAGAACAGCAGGAGAGGGATGCACTGGGGCAACTCTCTCTCTGGGGTGTACTAAGGCCGGAGCCTTGGGTCGCCTTACCCTTGTACACTTTATTAGGCCGTAGCCTTGGGCCTCCTGCCCTTGGGCCTCCTGCCCTAGAGGGTGTAACAATTGCCGTCAATACGGTGTTACCTGGGACTGAAGCTAGTTCAGTCCCACCCCTTTTCTGATGATGGTTGTCCCACCTGCAAGGTAGTTGCCTTTCCCTGGTCACCTGGTGTTGGGGCGGTTGCGGGGAACAGGGGCTCAGGACTGTAGCGTCCTGGTGACCCTCTTGATCAGGGTCACTAACCCCAATGTTGTATCCTCCTGGGGTGGTGGTACGGTGGTGGCCCGGTGCTGGGGTGGGGGGTGGTGAGGTGGGAGGTCCGGCGGCGGGCACGGCGGGCATTTTACCACCCTCCACTTTGTAAAAGTCACGACCCAGTGACTGGAGGTGGTAGGTGGTGGAGGTGGATGTCTGGTGGGCCGGGGTGAGGTGTTGGGTGAGGCTGACCCAGTGGGTGGTGAAGGTGTTGGGCTCCTGATGGGGGTTGTGAGTGAGCCGGAGGGAGGATGGGTGGTCAGTCCGGCGTAGGAGGCGGAGAAGGTGGGGGGTCCCTCAGATTCTGACAGGTGGGCGGTCATGGTGGCGCTATAGCACCCTCTCAATTTTCGTCTCTGGTTGTGGTGGTACGGTGGTGGTGGTTGTTTCTGCGGCGGTGAAGGTGGGAGTTGGTGATGGGTGGTGTGGTGCAGTGTTGGTGGTGGGCGTAGCGGGTGGTGATTGAGAGTGGTGGGTTGGAGGAGGTGGGGTAGCCGGAGGAGATGCAGGCGGAGGTGAGGTTGGTGAAGGATCAGAATCGGAGGAAGATGGTGGTGGGTCAGGTAAGGGTGAAGTGGGGGAAGGGGTTTGTGGGTATGGTGAGGTTGAGGGTGGGGTGGGGGAGGTGAGCGAGGAAAGAGAGGCAGGTGAGAGTGAGGAGGAGGATGGTGTGATAGGGAAGGCGAATGAGTTGGCTGTGTTGGCGGGAAAAATGAGTGGCGGGGAAGTGATGGTGGCGGGTGGTGCGGGGTGGTAGGTGGGAGGGAGTAGACAGGAGGAGGCGGTTTTGGGAAGTAGGTTAGGGGAAGATGAGGTAAGGGTTCTAGGAGGTCTGTGAAGGGGGAGGCAGGCTTTGTGTTGGGGAGGAATAGGAAGGGGGGAGGCGGTAGTAGTGGAGAAAGTGGTGTGTGAGGTGGGAAGGTTAGGAATAGGGGTAGGAATAGGGGAGGGCAAAATAGAAGAGATAGTGGGAGGAAAGGAAAAGGAAAGATGACGTTACCCCCTGTCGTGGACTGGGGGAGATGTGAGGTGGCCCTCGTCATTACGGTGGGATGCGGGGGCGCCTTCTGTGCCTTCCTCGTCTTGCATTCCTGCTTTGAGGCTTGCGGCAATCCGCGTATGGTGGGGAGGCTTGTAAGCGCTCTTGTGTTGTTTTGCTGCGCCGGGCAACTTTTAGCTGTTCACGAATGTCGTGGATTGGGCACTCAGGGCAGCAAGGAGAAAATTCCCACGGATTTACAGGGATGAGATCCGTGGGGAATTGCTTGATGTTCCCGATGCGTTTGGGGGAGGAGTGGACGGCTAGAAGGCGCCTTATTAGGTTGATTTCTTTATCCAGGTCTCCCGTCGGTTCATGTATTATGAAGTGGTTTTTAATGAAACCGGGGAGGGTCCTGAGGAGTTTGTGGAATATGAGTTGTTCCCGGGTTTTTGCGTCTGTGCCCGGGTACGCAGTGGTGACGAGCCGCCTAGCCTGGATGAAGGTGTCATCGAGGCTTCCGTCGTATGTGAGGGCGTCTAGTTGCGATAAGGCTACAACTGTGCCCAGAGATGGCGTCGCTGCCTGTTTCACAATTTGTTTGAATTGATCCCATTTTAGTCTCGGGACGATTTTCGGAGTGACAGTGGCGATAATTTTACCCAGGTTAGGTAATGTGACTGCAATCTTTTCTCTGTCTGAGTCGAACCCTATGTCTAAGAGGGGTTTGACCATATCCAAGTACTCATCAATGTTACATTGGTCCGGGTTGAATTTCGGCAATTGAATGTGATGTTTGGCTGCCATTGTACAAGTTTCCTTTTATCGTTCCTCCGTGCTTTTACTCGGATCCAGAACCACCGCTTGCCGCCAGTGTTATGCTGGTGTTTTTAAGGCGACTTCTCGTCCTAAAAACACTAGCGACTGAAGCGGGGTCCTCTTTCTAGACCGGAAGTAAAGCACCAACAAAGGAACAGGACATAAAAACCAGGCAGTACACCTTAACACATCTATAACCTTAATTCTAACCGTTACAATACAACACAGAGTGATATTTGAGATACAGGGGAACAGAGACACAGAGTTAACATTCAGCACCACAAAATATAGTTACACTCAGTGCACACTACAATGCTCATACAGTGATATCTTGAATTATATATGGTATTGTCTATGTGTCACTTTTAGGCAGGATATGCACTGAACTGATCACAAAGGGGATAAACAAGATTGGGAGTCTATAGGGGAAATATTACTATAAATAAGACAGGGTGCGGATAGCGACACTTGACACAGTCACCTGGTCACGGCGACAATCACACTCAGGCTTTTGACCGGCCCGCGCACCCTAGCCTTATGCGTTCACAGAAAGTTCTTTTATTGGGGGGACTTGGATAATTACTCTAAGGTTCATTCTCTGTCCTGCCGACACTGAGTTCTTTTGGGCTATTGGTAACTGCACTGTTCTTCACTTAGTCACTGTTCACTGTTCTTTTCCCCGATTTGTTCTCGACACAAGGGGAGTCACTATTTACCTGTATCTTCTGGGTAATGTTCACTCCGTGACAAGGGCGTGAGGGTAGAGCCCTAGGGGGACCCGGCCTGCAGAGGGCAAGGGATTACCCGCAGGGGAGTCACTGCCCGGGTCACACTCGTCGGTGGGGTGCAGGGAGGCCCTCCCGTCTGGGGGCCTCGACCTGAGAGGTGGCCCTCGAGTTGGGGCCTCGTCAGTGTGGTGCAGGGAGGCCCTCTTAGGATGACGGGACAGAATCATGTAACCCTTCAGACCAAGAACGATTTATTTACTTTGTCCTAGCTGACCGCACGATTTTATTCAACTTAGGAGATCCCCTGACAGAGAAGGGGTTGATGCTGGCTGTATCTAACCCCTCAAATTCAAAATTCCTCTCCAGAGCTGAAGAAAATCGTCTGGAGAAAGAATGAAGAAAACTGAAGAAAGTGTTAGAGTGAAAAATGAGTTAGATAAGATTGGTTTGGTTAGGGCAGGGTAGGGTTGGGTCGGTTATGCCAGGGTGGGGTAGGGTTGGGTCGGTCTTGGCAGGGTGAGGTAGGACTGGGATAGTTTTGGCAGGGTGGGGTTGGACTTGGATGGTTTTTGCAGGGTGGGGTAGGATTGGGTCGGTTATGGCAGGGTGGTGTAGGGATGGGTCGGTCTTGGCAGGGTGGGGTAGGATTGGGTCGGTTTTTGCAGGGTGGGGTAAGATCGGATCGGTTTTGGCAGGGTGGGGTAGGATTGGGTCGGTTTTGGCAGGGTGGGGTAGGGATGGGTCGGTCTTGGCAGGATTGGGTAGGATTGGGTCGGATATGGCAGAGTAGGGTAAGATCGGGTCGGTTTTGGCAGGGTGGGGGAGGGATGGGTCGGTTATGGCAGGGTGGGGTAGGGATGGGTCAGTCTTGGCAGGGTGGGGTAGAGATGGGTCGATTTTGGCAGGGTGGGGTAGGATTGGGTCAGAGTTGGCAGGGTGGGATAGGAATGGCTCAGTGTTGGCAGGGTGGGATAGGTATGGGTCGGTTTTGTCAGGGTGGGGAAGGGTTGGGTCGGTTTTGGCAGAGTATTGGTTAGGTTTCGGTTGGTTTTGGCAGGGTGGGGCAGGATTGGGTCGGTTTTGGCAGGGTGGGGTATGATTAAGGTCAGTTTTGGCAGAGTGGAGTAGAATTGAGTTGGTTTTGGTAGGATGGGGTAGGGTTTGCTCGGTTTTGGTAGAGTGGGGTAGGATTGGATCGGTTTGGCAGGGTGGGGTAGGATTGGGTCGGTTTTGGAAGGGTGAGGTAGGATTGGGTCGGTTTGGACAGGGTAGGGTAGGTGTGGGTCGGTTTTGGCAGGGTGGGCAAGGATTGGGTCGCATTTGGCAAGGTGGGGTAGAATTGGGTTGGTTTTGGCAGAGTAGGGTAGGGATGGGTCGGTTATGGCAGGGTAGGGTAGGATTGGGTCGGTTTTGGCCGGGTGAAGTAGGATGGGGTCGGTTTTGGCAGGGTGGGGTAAGATTGGGTCGGTTTTTGGCAGGGTGGGAAAGGATTTGTCGTGTTTGGCAGGGTGGAGTAGGACTGGGTTGGTTTTGGCAGAGTGGGGTAGGATTGTGTCGGTCTTGACAGGGTGGGGTAAGGTTGGGTTGGTTTTGGGAGTATGGGGTAGGGATGGGTCGAGTTGCGTTTGGGAGGGTAGGATAGGTTATGGCAGGGTAAGATAGGGCTGGGTGGTGGTGGATTGGGTAGGGTAGGGTAGGCTGAATCAGGGTAGTGTAAGGTACAGAAGAGAGGTGGGTATAACTGCCGTTTAGTTCCGTCATATCCAACGCCTATTTCACTCAGTTATACTACACTGTCTCATCAAATTTGGGGCGATCTTCTCTACGATTTTTGTTCTTCTCCACTTAGTTCAGTCCTTTAGTTCATTCATGACCCTTGGCTTTCCTTTTTTTTTTTTTATGAGGTGGAGCGCAGGGGCACGGGGCTAGACCACCATTAGTCCAGAATATTAAAGGGTAGGCCACCAAGCTACGCCCTGGTAACGTCTGCATGTCAAAACATCTGTCCACCTCTGGGACTTGAACCGCGGAGCGCTGGACCCAGAGCTCTCGGTTTGCGGATGTCACTTTTACTCTTTCCTAGCTTCTGACGATATCCTACAGCTTCAGAAAACCCTCTTAGGATGACGGGACAGAATCATTTAAATTGTGCTGGAGTCTACTGTGTACTCTGTTCCATGTCTTTGGCAACTAGAGTATAGCATTGTAGGCTTTCTTTGCATACTTTACTTTTTCTGTGATATTGTATTTTAGTCATTTGTAATACCATAAAGGGCAAAGTAAAGTTGATATACAGCTGATTCTTTTATTATCTTTAGTGTTTTACAAGAGTTTACAATTACAATACATTTACAAAGTATACAAGTAGCAATGACAGCAGCTGTTAGGTTACTCTGGCAGAAGATTTTATATATTAAAGTAACTCAAAGTATATCACAAAAGTATTGGACTAGAGCAAATGTTTCAAGTATTATCAAAATATATCAGTTAAATACGGGCAAGATACCTTTAGCAATTAATATTATGTAGTAGGTCCTATGTCTATCTCCAACTCGCTCCCTCGCTCCTACTCGCCCCTCTACCCTCTCTCCATCACGCTCACTCTAGAACGACAGAAGAAGAAAAAGCGCATAAAAAAATAAAGTTGGGGAAGAGAAAGAAACACTAAAGCAGACAGACACTAACAGACAGACACACCATCCCAGCACGTTCGGCTGCGCTGAGGACAGGCAGACAGGACAGACGGAGAGGAAGATGGAAGTGGAAGGAAGTCCCCCCTTTCCCGCCTCCCCCCACCCCACCTCCCTCCCCTGACCCACCTACCTGCCACACCCAGCCTAGTATGCTGGGAACACACACACACACACACACACACACACACACACACACACACACACACACACACACACACAAATCATGCACACACAATCACACCCTAAAGGAAAATACAAAGAAAAATACAACCTGTCACCTGTCCTGTCCGGCGCTCGGATCTCCCTGCAGGATCTCCGGTCTCCCCTGGTCTCTCGGCCGTCTCGTCTCTCCCTCGTAGCCGTCTCTGCATCGCCTGGGGAAATACAGGAACATCAAAGGTGCCTAAGGAATGCAATGCCTACCAGAGTAACGCTATACAGGTGCCGCCACAGCTGCTGCTACCCTCCCTACCACATCACCTATCAGTACAAGCTACAACACACGCTGCACCAGTTCCTCTGCAGGGCTTGCCATGTTCTCGAGCGGCCATCTCGTCGTCTACACCTGCCATTTCTTCCGTAGTTGCCATCCCTTCTTCCGAGGTTGCCATGTCTTCTGAGGATGCCATATCTTCTGAGGTTGCCATCTCGTCTTCTGAGGTTGCCATCTCGTCTTCTGAGGTTGCCATCTCGTCTTCTGGGGCTGCAGCTTCGCCTTCCCCCTCGCCTGCAGTTGCCATCTCGCTGGCCAGGGTTGACATCTCGTCCTCCGGCGTTTCCATCGTTTTCTGTGGAGCAAATATCAATTAGGCCAAAGTACGCACTATATGCTACTGCTGAGCCTATGTCCCGTATTCTGGCTGGCATAGGAGGCTTCGTAGCGCATTTCCCTGAGAGATTTATTTTTCATAACACCAACATTATATTGCAAACTTAAGTCAATGTCTTCTAACCCCAACTTGTCACCCAATTCCTTCCCATTCCACACATCCTTCCTTTAAGTTCTTCACAGCCATACTGTACCATCACCACACCCACACTACCACCACCACCACCACAACCACACTCCATCACAACCACACTCCATCATCATACCACCACCAGCATAACACTATCACCCCTACCACAGCCACGTACTACCACCACCATCACAACCACACACCACCACCACCACCACCAACACCGCTGACATCACCACCGTCACAACCACCACACAGCTATCAGTGCTCTCGTGCAAAATTTATCTGCGTGAGAGAGAGAGAGAGAGAGAGAGAGAGAGAGAGAGAATTTCTGTGTGTGTGTGTGTGTGTGTGTGTGTGTGTGTGTGTGTGTGTGTGTGTGTGTGTGTGTGTGTGTGTGTGTGTGTGTGTGTGTGTGTGTGTGTGTGTGAAAACAACTCTTTTAACAATAAACAAAATGCATGACTAAGTGTACGATGTGAGAACAGCTCAGAAAAAAATATTTCAAATTTCAAAAAGTTTCAAAATGGTTCAAATACCTTTTACTTGGGGAGAAAGCTATTATTTCCCACTCCTGTCGTCCTTCGTGTCGGTGTAAATATCCTTTGCTTGCCTGGCCGTGTAAATATCCTCTGCCTGCTTGGTCGTGCGAAAATCCTCTTCTTTCTTCGTGTCAATGGAAAAATTCAACCTGAGAGGTGGAGAGCAGAGGTGTGAGGGTAGGGGAGGTTTGACTGGTAGCAGGGAGATGGGAGGGGGGGTAGAAGGAAGAGGTGAGGGGGTTGGGAAGAGGTGAAGGGGTAGGGAAGAGGTGAAGGGGTAGGGAAGAGGTGAAGGAGTAGGGAAGAGGGGAGGGGGTAGAGGGAAGAGGTGAGGGGGTAGGGAAGAGGTGAAGGGGTAGGGAAGAGGGGAGGGGGTAGAGGGAAGAGGTGAGGGGGGTAGAGGGAAGAGGTGAAGGGATAGGGAAGAGGTGAGGGGGAAGGGGGAAAAGATGAGGGGGTAGAGGGAAAAGGTGAGGGGGTAGGGAAGAGGTGAGGGGGGTAGAGGGAAGAGGAGAGGGAGGTAGAGGAAAGAGGAGAGGGAGGTAGAGGAAAGAGGTGAGGGGGTAGAGGGAAGAGATGAGGGGGTAGGGAAGAGGAGAGGGAGGTAGAGGAAAGAGGTGAGGGGGTAGAGGGAAGAGGTGAGGGGGGTAGGGGAAGGGGGGAGGGGGTAGGGAAGAGAGGGGAGGGGGTAGGGAAGAGGTGAGGGGTAGGGAAGAGGTGAGGGGGTAGAGGGAAGAGGTGAGGGGGGTAGAGGGAAGAGGTGAGGGGGTAGAGGGAAGAGGTGAGGGGGGTAGAGGGAAGAGGTGAGGGAGGTAGAGGGAAGAGGTGAGGGGGTAGAGGGAAGAGGTGAGGGGGTAGAGGGAAGAGGTGAGGGGTAGAGGGAAGAGGTGAGGGGGTAGGGAAGAGGTGAGAGGGTAGAGGGAAGAGGGGACGGGGGTTGAGGGAAGAGGTGAGGGGGTAGGGAAGAGGTGAGAGGGTAGGGAAGAGGTGAGAGGGTAGGGAAGAGGTGAGAGGGTAGGGAAGAGGTGAGGGGGTAGGGAAGAGGTGAGGGGGTAGGGAAGAGGTGAGGGGGTAGGGAAGGGGGACTGGAGTAGTGGGCATAGAGAAGGTGACAGTTTAGAGATGGTGTGTACAATTAGCCACTGCTACGACGCCAAATCACAAAAATCTTCCTCTGGAAATATATCAGTGTGGTTGTTTGTAAATGTTGGCAAATTTAACAATGGTATTTAACATATTTTCCATCGGCTGTTTAATTAGCAAGGAGTGTTTGGGACTTTTCATAAACCTCAGGGCACCTTCGAAATAAACAGCTGTTAACCAGGATTATTGTATCTCCCTTGCCGGACGGGTGTGTGAATAATGAACTCATTTCTTAGTAGGGATTGTCACCGAAAAAATAGCTTCTTCAGACCCAAGAGCACCAGCATTGTCAACAGCTGGTGTCATAGTGGAATTGCTGTGCCGTGTAAATATGTAGTTATAATACGTCCACATCCACGTCATCCAATAGAGTACACGAATTATTTCTTTTAAGTAATTTCTTGGGGGAGGTGGGGGTACAGACAATCTTCACCCCCCTCCCCCCGTAGTTCACACAACGCACGACGTCAGAACGCATGCCCTGATCAAGGAAGGGTGTAAATCACAATCTTTATGCAAATATGTGAACGGTACAGTCATGAGAGCCAACCTGAAAGCCATTATGGTCAAAGCCCCATCTTGTCACCGACCATGACTACCAAAATTTCAGTCAGTCATCGAGAAGGTGAATAAATCGGATAATGTCGGGGCAAATGATCATGTTAGTGTTAACCCATTCAGCCAGGAAACGTCGTTCATTTTATTCATGCAACAGCCTGATGATTTTATTCAGCTTAGGGTACACTTTTCAAACTGAAGGAGTCAGATGCAGTACTAATAAAATCTTTAGTACGAGAGGCTGCTCGTAAGCTGAATAAAATCGCTTGATAACAATAAGAATAAAATAAGAATGACGTCACTCTGGTTCAGGGGAATAAACGAATCTTTAGCTATCCAAGGATTCACGTAGTCAACATATTTCGTACAGAAATAACAATGATTAGATGGATGTGAAGTGTCTTACTTAAATGCTAGGCCTGGGAGTGTTTGGGGGGGGCTAGGTTTACTATTGACGTATTAAGATGAGGGATTGGGCAAAAGTGTATTGTTGTGATGAGGAGGGATAGACTGAGATGGTTAGGACATGTAGAGAGGATGGAGGATGACAACTGGGTGAGGAGAGAGAGGTGTGAACGTCGGAGGTACAGTAGGGCTGCGAGAGGCAGACCTGAAAAGGGCTGGGACGAGGTCATAGTGTGTGACTTCAGGGATAAGGGAGTGAATAGGGAGGCTGCAAAAGATTGTGCAGTGTGGAGAGCCGCCATTATGTGACCAAGGCCGACGACGCATGCAAGCATGTTAGATCCTTTATAAAAGATACGACACGAACGATTCGATACAGGTGAGGTTCAGGGATCACCATTTTATATAATTTATCTCCTGCCACTTTTGCCTTCCATCTCTACAGTATCCCCGGCCATCCTATCGCGTTGACGAATAGGGGAATTTGGAGGAGGAACACGAACAACAACAGTCTACCCTCCTCCTCCCTGCCTGACTTGCCTCATGCCCCTCCCACCCGCTCTCTCTATCTTACCTCATGCCTCCCCTCCTCTCTCTCTCTCCCTCTCTCTGTCCTATCTGTCTGTATCTCCGCACTCCGACACGTCAACTAAATATGACCCACCACCTGCTTTGTGTGTGTGTGTGTGTGTGTGTGTGTGTGTGTGTGTGTGTGTGTGTGTGTGTGTGTGTGTGTGTGTGCGTGTGTGCGTGTGTGCGTGTGTGCGTGCGCGCGTGCGCGTGCCGTGCATTAAAATATCCGAGCATCACTGAGCCCATGCATCAGTGTGTGTGTGTGTGTGTGTGTGTGTGTGTATCAGTATGTGCGTGAACTTGTGTGTGTGTGTGTGTGTGTGTGTGTGTGTGTGTGTGTGTGTGTGTGTGCGTGTATCAGTACGTGCATGAACTTGTGTGTGTGTGTGTGTGCGTGTATCAGTACGTGCATGAACTTGTGTCTGTGCATCATTGTGTGCATGTATCTGTGCTCGTATCTGAGTGTGCGTGTATCAGTGCCTGTGTGTATCAGTGCCTGTGTGTATCAGTGCCTGTGTGTATCAGTGTGTGCGTATATTAGTGTGCGTGCGTGCTCTGATCAGTGCTGGTATCAGTGTTTGCGTGAATGAATACGTGCGTGCATTAGTGTGTGCCCGCTCCGTGTGCGCGTTTAGTGTGTACATGCCGCAGCGTGTACGTGCATCAGTGTGTACGTGCATCAGTGTGTACGTGCATCGGTGTGTACGTGCAACGGTGTGTGCGTGCATCAGTGTGTACGTGCTAAGTGTGTACTTAGTCAAATTGTGTGTTCAGTGTGTACTTAGTCAAATTGTGCTTGTTCAGTGTGTACGTGTTCAGTGTGTGCGTGATTATTGTGTGCGTGTTTATTGTGTGCGTGTTTATTGTGTGCGTGTTTATTGTGTGCGTGTTCAGTGTGTGCGAGTTCAGTGTGTGTCTGTGTGCGCGCGCGTGTGCGTGTTTATTGTGTGCGTGTTCAGTGCGCGCGTATTCAGTGTGTGTGTATTCAATGTGTGCGTGATAGTGTGCGTTCTCAGTGTGTGCGTACTTATGTGCGTGCTCTGTGTGCGTATTTACTGTGTGCGTATACCAGTGTGTAACTCAAACTGTCTGCATGTTTTTAAGAGTGAAAGTATGAAAAAATTTAATGATACTGATGATGATGATGATGATGATGATGACTGAGGTGTCTGGCAGTAGATAGTAGCATTAGATAGATGATGATGATGATGATGATGATGATGATGATGATGACTGAGGTGTCTGGCAGTAGATAGTAGCATTAGATAGATGATGATGATGATGATGATGATGATGATGATGATGATGATGATGATGATGATGATGATGATGATGACTGAGGCGTCTGGCAGTAGATAGTAGCAGTAGATAGATGATGATGATGATGATGACTGAGGCGTCTGGCAGTAGATAGTAGCATTAGATAGATGATGATGTTGATGATGATGATTATGATGATGATGATGATGATGATGATGATGACTGAAGTGTCTGGCAGTAGATAGTAGCAGTAGATAGATGATGATGAAGATGATGATGATTATGATGATGATGATGATGATGACTGAGGTGGCTGGCAGTAGATTGTAGCATTAGATAGATGATGATGATGATGATGATGATGACTGAGGCGTCTGGCAGTAGATAGTAGCAGTAGATAGATGATGATGATGATGATGATGATGATGATGACTGAAGTGTCTGGCAGTAGATAGTAGCAGTAGATAGATGATGATGATGATGATGATGATGATGATGATGATGATGACTGAAGTGTCTGGCAGTAGATAGTAGCAGAAGATAGATGATGATGATGATGATGATGATGATGATGATGATTATGATGATGATGATGATGATGACTGAGGTGTCTGGCAGTAGATAGTAGCATTAGATAGATGATGATGATGATGATGATTATGATGATGATGATGATGATGACTGAGGCGTCTGGCAGTAGATAGTAGCAGTAGATAGATGATGATGATGATGATGATGATGATGATGATGACTGAGGCGTCTGGCAGTAGATAGTAGCAGTAGATAGATGATGATGATGATAATTTTTTCTAGTTCTTTTTAATCCGGAAACTTTTATGTTATCAAGGAGGATTCTGTACTCTACTCCTTTCACATTAACTTGGCCCAAATCTTCGTCCATTTGCAGCTTTTCACGTGTCGCAGTTGCGTCTTTGCAACAGCACTTTTTCGTGACTAGCATAGTATTCTATTGTTACAATTCAGCATTCGAGATAAACAGATTGCAATTTTAGGCCGAGTTAGAGTAAAATGAGTATAGTGAAGGGGATGGGATGGAGGGATGGAGTAGAGGTATACGAGAGAGGCGGGTGTACGCTGGGGGGAGGGCAGCGAAATGGCAGTGTACAGGGCGACATGGAGGCGATTTGTTTGTGGTCACCCCTTACGGGTTTAAGGCGTCTGGCTATAGATATCTAGACAATTAGGGCTATAGATATAGGTGACGATACACGACTATCAAAAAATTACATCCATTTCCTTATTTTCTACAATTTCTTTTGGCCTTACAACGCTTCCTGGCTGACCGTAAGATATCCCCGTGTCCTAATTTAGTCACCTTAATGGCAAAAACAGGCAAAACCCCAACACTTGCAGCAAGAGAAGCCTACACACCATCACTACCCCCCTAACCAGCAAAACGACGTCTATTGCCCTCATCTGTTGAATCTATTTGACCTATGAACACCTCCTGGTTTGGCAGCAAGATACCTCTGTGTCCTATCTGAATCATCTTAATGGCAAGAAAACAGCGAAATTTAACACCAAACAGTAAAATTTAACACTTACATCAGGGAGTACGGAGCCGACGCAGCCTCACCCTCTTATCGTCCGAGTAAATTCACTGACTGACCAATGGAATGCCATGCTTGTTCAGCCCAGAAACTCTCGTGTGAAACTTTACCCAACTACTTTTACAAACGCCTAGAGGGCACGGAGGCCCTCTCATCTTCAGGGTAACTCCATAGTATTTTATTCT